>NW_021386940.1:219317-280074 GCF_001605985.2 Dendrobium catenatum | reverse complement strand
CCTATGTTGGGCTTTACATTTTAGCAACTTAATTTTGGTTTAAGTTGATATTTTATTAGAAGATTGGGGCTTACATCCCAACAACGCTTGTTGGAGGAATTGCCCGGAGGATGAGGCCTTATAGGGTGATTTGGAATCAACTCATGCCTCGGACCCTAAGACTAAGGTGAGGACTACCGACAGGTAGTGCCTCGAACCTAGATCTAACGAGTGCAAAGAGGGACTTACAAGCTACACCTCACAAGAGGCATATCCCGCCCGACCTCTGGATTTATTGTCCCGCCTGGAAGGGACTACCAGCTAAACTCCCCCTAATCGCTTTTAAAATCATGTTATTCGGTCTCAATGCAAATGTAGAGTGGTAGAGTTGTTTTTATTTAGAAGATAGGGCTTATAGCTTGGCTTTGAGGCCAATATGCCTAATTATGTGAGTATGCAAATGTTGACTCATAAAGAAAAAGACTTTTGTTATATAATTCTTTCTATATGCAACACATTTAGGCTATGCATGATTGTTTTAATTTTTAGAAAACTTAGCTCCTTGAAGGGAGCCATGCAAGACCTTTTTACTTATTAGAAAATTATGGAGCCGAAGACCCCTTATTAATTTCATGACCGTTACAGAGAATTATCCAATGTTCATTAAAGCAGTGAATTGTGAAGGAGAATACAAGGATAAACATTTTATTGCCAATTTGATTAAAGAGGTGATAGTCATGATTTGGACTTCAAATGTTGTGCAGGTTATTACAGATAATGCACCGGTGTGTAGAGCTGCAGGATTATTGGTGGAGCAAACTTATCCCCATATATTTTGGACACCCTGTGTTGTGCACACTTTAAATCTTGCTCTAAAAAATATTTGTGCAGCAAAGAATACAGAGGCTAATGAAATCATCTATGTTGAATGTCATTGGATAACAGTGGTTGCAGATGATGTTGTTCTAATCAGAAATTTTATTATGAACCATTCTATGAGACTTTCAATGTTTAATGATTTCTCCCACTTGAAAATGCTAGCTGTTGCTGAAACTCGTTTTGCCTCTGTAATAATCATGTTGAGAAGATTCAAACAAATTAAAAAAGCTCTTCAATCTATGGTGATTAGTGAGAAATGGTCTTGTTATCGAGAAGATAATGTTGGGAAGGCAATGTATGTTAAAGAAAAAGTCTTAGATGATTTGTGGTGGGATAATGTAGATTACATTTTGGCTTTCATTGATCCAATTTATGATATGTTGAGAGAGGCTGACACAGATAAATCATGTCTACATTTGATTTATGAGATGTGGGACTCTATGTTAGCAAAAGTGAATGAAATTATATACTATTCTTGAAGATAGGTGGAGCAAAAGCAACACACCTTTGCATTGTTTGGCTCATTCATATATTTATATTTATCTTTTAAATTAAGTTAAATTTCTTGGTAAATGAACATATAATTTTATATGATTTGTATTATTTAAAGGTATTCAAGTAAAGAATGGCTTCAAGAAAACCCTCAACGTGTCTCACCACAAAAAGATTTAAAAGTTTCAAATATGAGAAAGATATGCCTGAAAATATATTTTCCAAATGAGGATGAGAGAAGAAAAATTAATATATAACTTGCAAAGTTCTTTGGATATTTAGAGGATTTTGGTGATCAAAAATCTTTGGTTGATAGATGGAGGATGGATCCAAAAATGTGGTGGGAAGCTTCAGCACCGTTTCTTCAAACAATAGCAATAAAACTTCTTGGTCAAGTATCATCCTTTTCATGTTGTGAGAGAAATTGGAGCACATACTCATTTATTCAATCAATGAAGAGGAATAAAATAACTCTACAACGTGCTGAAGATTTAGTTTATGTGCATACAAATCCTCGTCTTCTATCAAGGAAAACCCCACTTTATATAACAGGTGATAACAAGATGTGGGATGTTGCTGGAGAAGGGTTCGAGTGCCTTGATGATATGGGATTATTAGAGGTTGCAAATCTTTCTCTAGATGAATCAGAGTTGGAAGCAATGATATTCAATGATGATGATATTGAAGGCCAAAGACCAACATCTGAATCTAATTTTATCATTCCCTCTATTGAGTAGTTAGACCTTCATGTTGTATTAAATGATTTTTTGCTTATATTTTTGTGTTTGTACTAGACATTTTGTACTAAACATCTTTATGTTATAAGCTAAACAAGTTATCATGAAATTGATTTATTATTACATGACATTTTTACAATAATGTCACCTTAATTTTTATATATTATATTAAAAATTTATTATGCCGTGTTCACGTCGCACCCGTGTCCTATATTTTTAAAAAAATGTCGTGTCTCGTGTCCGTGTTGTGTCGTGTCCGTGTCGCCTTCCGACGACCCAGTTAGGAGAGTATAGGTATTAGATTTGACTTGTGTTAAGAAAGGTAGGGGTAGACCTAAAAAGACTTGGTTAGAAAATATTAGGAATGACCTTTCTTTATTAGATTTAAACGAGAATTTGGCTTTTAATAGGACACAATGGAGAAAAAGGATTCATGTAGCTGACCCCACGTAGTGGGATAAAGGCTTGATGTTGTTGTTGTTGTTGGTTATTAATTTATTAGACTTTAATTTAATTAAAATTCTTTAATCACATTAATTAATCATTTGTATTTTTATTAATTATTTTTTAGTCAATTAATTGATAAAGCTCTCAAAGATTTTAGAAAATTCAATAGCCTCCCAGACAAATTCGCTGTCTCGCGGCATAATTTCAGCAGCATCTCGACATTCCCTCCCCGTAAGGAGAGGTCGAAAGGGCACCTTCCCTTTCTAGTATGCCCAGTCGGATTGAATTCGAAGATTGAGGACTTCAGGGTATGAATCAACCCCAGTATAGGTTTTCTGATCCTATAACGAAAGGAACTTGATAATTCGGCATTTTCCTAACTCTTGATACTGGAAAGTTAGAACGATTTAGCCTGTATCAGAAAAATAAAAAGAAAATTCTTGATTCTTAATATGGAAGAGTTGGAATAGTCCAACCTGTATTAAAGTGACGTTGATACCAAGGGGCAGAGCTTAAAAGCATGATATGACACATCGAATGTATTGATCCTTAATAATGAGGAAGAGAATGAAAATAAGAAATTTCATATCAGTTACATTTTTCATGTAATAGTTTTACTTGCTATTTCAGAATCAATACTTCGTACAGATAATTAACAACATTTATTGAATTTAAATCTACTGCAAGTTATTCATGTTTTGAATGCTAATGAAAAAGACGAATTTATATTGCATTTTAATCTCTTTCTTTGTATATTGAACTTTATGTCAAAATAATTCATTGCGCTGAGTTTTAGCTCTTTCTATGTATACTATGATTTCAAGTAAAAGAAAAGAGCATGTGAAATAGAGGACAAGAAAATAGTTTTTCTTTGTAAAATAACATTTTGAGTATTATAGAAGATGTGTATGCTGTGAAGTAGAGACTTTTGATACGTATGAATTTCTATTTAATGTATTTTAAAAGCTCTATATTTGAATTGATGATTTTATTTATGCTTCCATTTAATCCTATGATGGCGTTATTAGATGTTGATTGTCACGTAGATTAGAGGAGGATTGAGTTAGACAACTTTTCATTCATCCGATTCCAAATAGTTAAATCAGGAGGGGTGTTGGGTGAGAATTATCTTTGTCCAAATCTTTCACTCAGTTATGTTTGGGGTGTGACACAATTTGAGGGAAAGTCACGTGATAAAGAATAAACCTCTAATGAGCGATCCATCTAACCATATTTCTTTAGAGTTGATATGACTTGCTTTGGACACAAACCTGAAGCTTCAGACTAACAATGTCTTCCTGATCATAGGAACAGTGCTTCTCCATCATGCCACACTTTAACTGTTGCAGTTCTTCTTTCAAGCAAGAGATCTCCCTTTGATATTTCTTTATTAAAGATTTCTCGTCCATTATCTACAAAAATATCGAGCAAGGTAACTCAAAGACATAATTACATGGAAGCAAAATGGAAAATTCAACCAGGACAAAACCTTATTTTGAGAAGCTTTAATCTCAACATGCTTGCTTCTGTGGGCAAACTTCAAGGTGTTATGAGTCTCTTCACTATTGCTAGAAGCCGGTGTAACTGTACAAATAAGCTAATATAGTGCGAAGGGAAAAAACAGAGAATAAGCATATAAGAAAGAAAATTTACCTTTTAAAATCAGTGTCAATGCTAAGTAGGTAAAATAATTTCATAAAACCAACACTAACTCAGCAAGAATGACAATGCAACCATTAAAACAAGAAAGCATATAGATGTATCAGAACTTACAGATATTCTTCCATGCCCGCTAAGAGAGGACTGAAGCAAGCGTGTGAGCTTTGAATCTCTATAAGGAATGTGTGTAGCCTTGTCATCAGTTAATTTCGAGATCACCTGATGGTGGAATAACATAGAATGCATTAGCAAACAACCCAATTTTTTTCAGAAATAAAACCAAGACAACCGTGTTTATTCCAGCAACAATGGCCGATTAGGATGTAAAACCCAAAATAATTATCAGGTATTGTTACACTCTACAGTACGGTATAGTGATACTGTGGGGTGTTACATAGGATTAAGCAGCTAAAGCAAAGTAGCATTTAACTGTTAAAATAAAAATATGCTGAACAAATATGAGCAGTTACTTTTTTGCCGCACAAAGCATATTCCAAGTTTCCAGAAAGTATATATCTCATTATTATGTAATACAGAGCTAAATCTTTCAAGATACGAACAACCACAAAAGACAATGACGAAAGTGTAACTGTCCATCAGCATATAAAAGCACAACGCATCAAAAATTCATATAAAATGCTAATATATATAACGAACTACATCATGATTACGTATTATATTTCTTAATAAATCTAATAAATTGATGTGATGCCAGATAGGCAGCAGAATTGTAAATTAAACAGAAAAAAGAGAGGAAAAGGAGAGAGAAGGGAAGTAAATAAAATACAACTTCAATCCTACCAATATTTGTTGACCTCCATGTCTGCCCCACAACTCAACTGGATAAGACTATATGACAAGGACAGAAAACAAATGCAACACTACATAAAGACTAATTCAAGATGTCCCACTCGCAACCAAAAAGTACTAAATCGTCACTCATTTTTCAATATGAACCATGCCACGTGATCAGAATATCAAATACCCAGAAAAAATAATGCATCACCAAATTCAGTGCAGGAGAAAAAGTTTAAAATTTTAACCGCACACAGTATGGCAAATAAAACGTTTGAAACAAGTCAAAAACATGAAATTTGACGAACAAGAGTTAACACACATGTCACTATAAAGAATATATATATATAACATATATAAAAATATATGTTTAGCACAATTAATGTCATATTATATAAGAAAATCCATACCCGAACCACAAGCGACCCAATCCTTTTTTATATAAAAAAAAATCTAACTTAAAAAACTCTCTCACTTTTTGACCCTCGAACTACCTCAGCCACTCTCTCTCCCTCAATTCCTCTGCCTCTCCCTCAGTTATTAAGTCCCCAAAGCACATACTTCTATGCTCGCACTCTCATCTCCTTACTCTAGCGATGACTATTCAACTTGCAAGTAGCCTCCTTTAAATGACCTCTATAGTCATTAATTTCTCTGTTGTAGAAACTAAATTACAACTTTGATAAGCAAACGAACACAAAATCGCAACTCATCTCCATTATCTGCTCAACGAACATCCTGTTCATGTCTCCTCCTCTGACTCAGCAACTACGAACCCAACTTACGATGACCAATTTGACAAATTACCTGTCCTCATCAATTCCACATAAATTTCTGCAACTCAGATGAATTTCTCTCGCAACCCAAGCCACCAAGGAAAATTCCATCAACTTTGCTAGCTCGTCAACTTTAGCAACAAGTCAATTCGTCGATTATCCCATCAAACTATGAAATCCACCTCCGGTCAGTAAATCCTCTCACCTGCAGAAATCCTAAAAATAATAATATCCTTAAAGTAAAATAGATGAAGATGCCCGAAAATTTGGTGGGAGAAAACAAAAGAAAAATCTACAACAAAAAATACATAACGAAAATAAGAAGTAAATTCTACAACAAAAAAATACAGAGCAAAACGCACAAGGAAGATGAAATAAGATGACAAATAGCGCAAACGTTAAAAAAAAAAAAAAAGAATTGGTAATCTTTTCACTACAAATCTTCTTTGCAAGTCTTCCTTCACCTTCTCTATACCGGCCCTTATCAAACACACCATCGACTTAATCTTCTTCTTCGACCTCCCAGCAAAGTATTTGGAAGAGTCAATATTTTTTAATAAAAGGACTAAATCCAAGGTTCAAATTTAATACAACTAACATAATCATCCTCATGATCAGAACTTCGATGAAATGTACTGAACCTCAGCCCATGATCAAAGTTAACCTTCTAAACAACAACAAAAAATTTGGTTTTTCTAAACCAAAAATTAGATTATGATGGATTTTATTAAAAAAATACTTTTAGGAATATTTGAAATTAAATATAAGTTTTATGAATATCTAGAGGAAACATAAATAGGAAAATTTAAAAAACTATGTTAAAATTCAGCAAAAGAAAAACAAATATAAATGACTCAAAACAATCACATTTTATATTATTTTTGGAATTTTAGGGCCTTTTAGGACCGTTGTTCTGCGATCAACTTTACAACATTAAAAAACAGAGATTTTTTGCTTTAATTTTGTGGAACACTTGCATGAAAACTGTGATTATGATCATGAATCTTTTACAACGCGTATTAGTATAACTAAGATTTCAAAACATGATTCATAGCCCTGAAAGTAAGAACCAAGTTGAAATCCAAAGAGTAGTCACATCTTTAAATTTCCCCAATGTCTCATTCTTTATATGAAGTATTGTCCACGTACAAAATTATTTTAAAACATGTAGACTTCAAGCTTAAAAATTAAGTGGCAAAAGAAGTGTCACCTAAAATTTCAGTTGATTATGCAAGAAGTTTAATGCAAATAAAATAAAAAACACTCGAGATATGAGCCAAAAACTTCCCTAAAGCATTTGTAGGGCCAAATAAACTCTTTTTTCAATGTATTTGCAGTCAAAACAAGTCATTTCATGATCTACAAGCTTTGAAATTTGAGTAAAAAAATTTTAAAATCCAAGTTTTTGGACATCCAAATGTCCGACAACTATCAAAACTAATGGGGGAAGATTTAAGCCAATTGATCTAAGGGTGCTAAATCAGTACATTTCATAGAAAAGTTAAAAATGCCCCATTTAAATCCATAAATAGGCTATGTTTTTACAATGGTTTAAAACTATGCAATAGCAAGCACGCCTCAAAGGCCACTTCAATGTAATTTTAAAAAAAAGAGCATGAGGCGCATACCTCAACTTGGCTCGATGAGGCATACTAAGGCATGTCTCAATAAAAAATGGGCTAAAAGCTTTTTATTATTTTAAAAATTAATTGTGCAGGCATTTCTTATTATTATTTATGGCCACCTTTTATCTGCCAGCACCAGACAACCATTTAAACTGGATTCAAATTAAGTGCAAATGCAAAAATTGAATTCTAAGGAATGAAACTGAACCCAATCGAAGCAACAATATTCAAGAAAACAAATTTAAGGATTGTGCCTTACAGTCCCAAGGGTAAGTAAACTTTTGTTTATGTATGAACCTTCTTTCCGTCTCAAGCCCGTGGTTTCAGCCTTCGAACTTTCTGAACCTGCAAGATCAATCAAATTCTGCAAAAAAAAAACAAAATGAATATATATTAATAGTATTAAATAAACCAAACATAGATCAATCAAACTCTGCGAAAAAACAAAAATTAAATAAATTAATAGTATTAAATAAACCAAATATAGATCAAAGCGTAAATTTAAAAGAAAACACATAATGAATGAGTTCTATAACACCAAGTATTGACACAAGAATATAAAATTACCAGTTGAGACAGTGTAACATCTTCATCCCCACTATTTTCATCAGAAGGGCTGCTCTCAATTGTCTGCAGAAATTCATAATAAATCTAAATAAAGCAAAATAACTCAAATAATAACTGTGCAAGAACAATAATCCAATTATAAATTATGTCGAAATAATTTGGCAAATAAACATTGAGTGCTTCGTTAAAAAAACATTCTTTACAAAATTAAGAATCTATTCATACGCTATATTAAACAAGCCATGCAAAATGGAAAATATACCAGAGGATAAACTTCAAACTAAAAAATCCCACAACAATTCAACATGGAAAAGAGCTAATAATTGCATAGAAAATTAATCAAAAGAAGAATTTTCAAGCTCAATTGAAATATATATATATATATATATGAACTATGCCTATTAGAATGACAAAACAACAATTAGCCTTCAAGTTAAAAAACACTTAAATATGTTGGCAGAATCCTAAATGTATTTTCATTGGGCAACCACAAGCCAGCATCCAAGTGCAAGCATGTATGTGTGCATGTGTCAATTCAAGGGCATGTAAGTGGTTACATACAAAAACACCTATTTCGCTTGCATTTATTTATAAATTATATGCAAAACAATCACGTAGGCTGCTAACAATCAAGATTGTTCTAAAATGAAATGAATTTTAATCAAACTGCCCAGATTACGCGTAATCAGTTTTAGGTCCTGAGATGGTGTATGTCATTACAAAGAAGGCATGTGCATGGCTCTTTGAACACGAAATGGATTGTCCTCATTTCCAATGGGAAATCAAAAGATGATATATCCATATTGATGTTGATGGATAAGCCATAAATAGAGGGCTTAGTAATAGATTCTGAGTCATGATTAAACACTAGAAAGATTGCCCCTACATCTAAATACCAATATGCAGGGTGGGTACAAATGCCCAGATGAAGGCTTGATGGGAATTTTGTTAAGGCTTTTTAAATGGATGTTGTGCTTCATCAGAAAGGAAGAATCATTGATTGCCTTAGATTGGACAGTTTTCCAAGAATTCCTGTAAAACCAAGCACATTATTTTTACTAATTTCAAATTTTGGCCAACCTCTCAAATTGAAAGTAGCCACTACCTCTCTATCTAGATCATCAATAGTTAAAAGTTATGGTGGAAATAAATGTAACTGAAAAAATCTGAAAGGAAAACATGGCTGGACTTAGAGAATTTTGGCAGCATTCAAAGATTCAAGTTTGAGAATATGCCTTCCTTTTTCTCTCATTGTATAAAGTATAGGCTTTCAAGTTCAGAATGCTCAACTATCCCCATTGATTTGAAACAAGCTAGGAAGAAAGCTGATGAAATTAGTGATGTGAGGGTATTGAGAGTGGAGCAGAGATTGACTATGATGTTAAAAGGTGGCCATAAATAATTTCCATGGCACCAACCGATACTATTGATTATGATGTTAAAACGTTGGAGATAAATAATGAAAACCATACTCTGTGCTCAGTTCAAGTTAATGGCAATGCCCCCTGGTGGATTCAAGTTCTCTTAAGGAAGGAAAATTCTTCAGAGAATGAAGATGTTAATAATATGACTACATATATCTATGATAAATATCAATATTATATTATTGCTCAAATTTGAAATGTGATCTCTAATATGGAGCTTGATATTGTTGCTAAAAATGCATTTGCTTCTTTTATGGCATCAAGCCATCAAATTCTCAATATCAAATACTAGCTCCCAACATCAATACAACAAAGGGTAAGGACGTGATGACAGAATTGGATCTTGATGTTGAAGTTAAATTCTACTAAATCAACCAATGTAGGATGGATCTAGTGGCATTTTCCCTCTTCAGTTGATGCTAGCCACTCCTAATGATGTGGAGGGTGGCAGGAATCCAATTCTAAACATTCTTTCAATTTTGAAAATAGGGATACAATCGATGAGAAGCCTATTGACAAATGATTCAAAATTGTATTCTTTAAATCTAGTGGAAATCAAGAAAAAGCTTTTCTTTTCTCTGCCAATGTCACTACAAAACAAGTTAGACCCAATGATTTGGCATTTTGGGCTTGGACAAGAGCATTTAAAACTTCAGTGGTAGGTAATTCTGTCACCGAGGAGATGGATTTTTCAATTTTCAAATATTATAAAAATTAGCCTAAAGTTTGGAATTAGTTGTAAAGTGTAGAAGGCTGATGTTATGCATTAAATCTAATTATCGATTATGCAACCATCTTAATATTTTAATGTCACTCCCTATCTCCTAACATACTGCATTGAGGACTGCTCCGAAACGTTGAAGCAAGTTTGCTTCTATTATTTTTTACTTTAATTGTATTTCATTTCTCTCTCGAATTTATTGTTCATGCAACCATATCAAATTCAATAATTGCTCTCACTTCAGTAATTGAACTATAATTGACTTAATCCAATGACTAGAGTACATAGAAAGTCAGAAGTAGTATACAATGATGAAAGCAACAACCACTTTAGAATATCAATTTAAACTAATGGAATGGAAGCTATTCACTTAGAAAAAAAATTTTAAAAAGGACTGACAATACAAAAAGCCAAATCTCAGTAGCCAAGCTGGCACACCAACTTGCTCTAATTGCCTATTAAAAAGGATTAATCTAAACAAATAGCTTAGTGGCAAATTAAGCGTGAAAAATCCTTTGATTTGCTTCTCTGTTGTTTATACAACCCATTCTCCCCTCCATGATGTAAAATCCGATAACGACGATCGTAGATCGTCGCACGCATTTCTATGCGTCGCGACGAAACTTAAGTGAAAATTCAAATTTAACGGATTTCGACGGAAGTATTTTTATAAAATTCTACGTAAAATTTTGAACGATTTAATATATAAACCTATACTTAATTTTGTTTATTTTGGGAATTATAAAATTTAGAAGTTTAAAAATACCAAAACTACCCCTAACCTTTTCTTATGCCGGACTTATTTAAGTAAGGGTATATGGGTCAATTGGCAATCCCCTTTCTCTCTAATATAATAATCGAACCCCTTTTCCCTCATTTTTGCATGGTACGAGCGGAAGAAGCAAAGGAGCGAACGGCTAGAGGCGGACGGGCAAGGCTCTGTCGGCGATTTTCCGGCAAGAAAATTAGTGTAAATCGAAGAGGACGATGAGGGGAATCTTTAGGTATGTTTTATTTGAAATGAATCTCTCTCAATCTCAAGTTATTTGGAGACAATTTTTTTAGGGCTTTCAAAATTTCGTTTTCTTTCAAAATTTCTTTACGAAATCTTAAAGGAAGATTAGGGAAATATTTTATAGATGAAAATGAGTTTTCTTTGAGAATTTTTTGAAATCAAAGATTTAGGGATTTTACCTAAAATTGAATTTCTATAAAGTAGTTTTACAAAAAACATTTCTAAAGGCCTTAGAAATGTTTTTAAAAGAAAATTTTGAGTTTTTGTTAGAAATTTCATTTTTCAATTAATTTAATCCAAAAATAATTAAGTTAATTATTAACATATGTTTAGGGATAATTTTGACATATTAATTTTATGAAATTGAAAATTTACCATTTTAATAAATCCAAAAATTAAGGTTAAATAATATGAATTTTATTAATCGTCGTAAGAAATAATTAAGGGTAAACAAAGGATTTAAACAATTAGGAATTAGATTAAACCTTAAAAAAGATTGATTTGTGACACGTCTTTTTATGTGATTATTTAGGTTGTGATCCTTAAGGTGAACGAGATGTGTCAAAGCTACACTAAGGAAAGTACTGTGCTTGGGTGCAAGTAGGTACTCATATTATTTGTAAGAATTTCATATTTATGTTCTGTTCTTTTATTCAATGCAAATAGTTGGAACTTTTCAAGTTATATGATTTTCAAATTTTATTTCTGGCACATAATAAGTTCAAGTCTTTTATTTTATGATATTAGTAAGCTTTCATATTATGTTTAGATTCAAGATTTTCATGTTTAAACAAATAATTTTTTATTTACAATTATTCTCATTACGCATATAATTGACTGAACATAAATTATAAATTATAATATGAAACTGTCCATGATGATGCGAAGTGCCCAAATGGTAAAGAGGCTTGAAAGAACCAAATGGTAAAAGGGTTCGAAAGAGACAGATGGTAAAAGAGGCTCGTTAGAGCCAATGGTAAAGGAATGGTCAAATGATATGAAAATGTGCATTTGATCAGTATAAAATTTATGGGCACCTCCGAGACGGGTGATATAATAGACATTATGCATAATATGATTTATATATATTTTCTACGAAATATGAAAGTTGATGTCTGAGAAAAAATATTAAGTGAAAAGTTTAAGATTGAGGAAAGTTTATGAAAATGTTTCTTATAAATAATGTTATGAACTTATGCAAGTTTGACCGTCGTTTAATGTTTTATTATGAAATGATGCTTTATTTTGGTTTTATGCAAATGTTTATGAAAAATATGAATTAACTGCTAAGCGAGTAAGCTCGCCCCTGCTTGTGAGACTATTTTTTTCAGGAGAACCATCTGGAAAGTAATGGCAACGAGACGAAAGTACACCTACCATCGTAGAAGACCTCAAGAATAAAAGTTTTATGTTTCATGTTATGAGTTTGAGTTGGTAGTTTGTATCTGAGAAGTTTGTTAGAGTTTATAATAATTTTGATGTTTATGTTTTTAGTTATTATGGTTTTGAAGAAACAATCTGGAAAACTTTCGGTTGATGTTTTTAGTGACTCTTTCTTATTGTTTGTGGATGATGTTCATGTTCAATTATAAAAATTAAATGAAATTGATTATGGTTTATATCTGTTTTTTGTACGACCGACTATTCCCGCCCCGTTATTTCGGGCTAGCCGGGCTGAGTTGTGACAAGAGTGGTATCAAAGTAAAGGTTTAATAATGATCAATAAAAAAACTTATAGGAGAATTGTATGTGTCTTAGAATGTGTAGGAAATGTGAAATTTATGAATTATTCGTCATATGATTGTTGTGTTTTATTTTAGGAATATGGATTCTGAGCAGAATGTCACTGATGGCATTAATAGTGAGGAAGGGAAGGAGCTATCAGAAGTAGCAGAACCTCAAAGGAATAAAAATAACAACACTATGAAGTCATTCGCTCAGATGATGGAAGCAATGACTCAGATAATAAAGATCTCCCAAACTCAGACCAGTAGCAGTGAAAATCGTTCTATAGACAAGAGCTTGAAGTTATTTCAAGCTATTAAGTCTCCGTTGTTTTCAAGTGGTGGACCTATAGAGGCTGAAGATTGGCTAATGCGGATAAAGAAAATTCTGGAGGGCATGTCTTGCCCAGAGGATAGGAGAGTGACACTTGCTGCTTATGCCTTTGCTAGTGAGGCAGAAAGGTGGTGGCACAATCAGTTGCAAGAAACTTTTGGAGGGCGACCCAGTAATCAAGTCTCCTAGGAAGAGTTCGTGAAAGTATTCAGAGGCTGGTATGTGCCTATGTCAGTCAGGAGACAGATGCAGGATAGGTTCAACAGATTGGTTATGGGCAACGTTTTAAAAGGCGAAATCGGGAATCGAGGCGTTTTGGCTAAGCGAGGCGAGGCGTAAGCCTCGAGGCGGATCGAGGCGTAAGCCTCAGCACCGAGCATATACCGCTCAGTACTGAGTGGTACTGGGTCGGAATTGAGCGGTACTAGCTCGGAATTGTGTGGTACTGGCTCGATACCGAGCATGTACTGAGCAATATCGAGCATGTACCTAGTGATACTGGCTTGGTACCGAGCATGTACCGCTCAGTACCGAGCCGAGCTAATACTTCTATCGGCACTTAAGCTCATGGAGCTGAGTAAGATTTTTCTTTATGGATTATAAATTTTGCCTTTTAACTGCGCTCGTGTAGATACGAGCCATGTAATTAAAAATCCCCAAGAAAGCAAGTAGGTTTTATTGCAAGCCTACATCAATAATTATTTATTAATATCTTATAATTATATATTAATAATATATATTTAATTTATATTAACTAGGCAATTCTCACAGCCAATAATTATTTATATTTAATAATATATTATTTACTAATTAGTCAATTAATTTATGCTACTAAATAATGCTTTTTTATGTACTGTTTGGATATACTATTAAGTATTTAGATAATTTTGCCTTAATTATTATATTTAAAATGTCCATTATTATTAATTAATAGTTAAATCCAATTATATCATATAGCCTGTTCGTACTATGTTTGCCTTTCATCTTTCTCTTTTCGTTCCTTGTTGTTCGGCTTCGTGCTTCAATAGAGGTGTTTAGAGATTACACACTGGTCATCGCATTTTTCTTTGCGCTCCTTTGAAGGTGTTGTGGCTGTTCCGATTGCATCCTTCGACAACCTTTCCCTCCAGTTTCGGCTGGCTATTAAGGTAACCTTTCCCCTTTCGAGCGCTGCCTCTGTGGGATGCGCCTTCATAGAGTTCTTTTGAGCCTCAGTGGTAATTGAAGGCGTACGCCCTCTGTGGAAAAAGGCGATTAAGCCTCGGCCGCAGTAGCGTTCGAAGTTTAAGCCTCAGTTAGCCCGAACTCCGCCTCTTAAAAATTCGAGGCGTGCCTCGAGGCTAGTCCACCCAAACGCCAATCTTTTTTAATCGTGGTGCTCTGGGAAATCCGATCTGTTTCCAGTATGAGGCAGAGTCACAATTGTTGTTCAGAAATGCCCCACACCTTGATATACGAAGATTTGCCCCCAACAGCTGACCACCCACGATCGTATCGTCAACCGACTTCTGAACATGTGACTAAAAGAGCATAATTAAGACAACCCCTCATTTCTTTTGGAATTTGAAATTATTATTCTACTTTTTCGAATATGTGAGCCAAGAACGAGATATGATTATGAAATTTTATCACCTAATGATTATATGAGGAGTCCTATTTATTATATCACCTCCCAGAAGGAATTTTTCTGTAAAATCAAGAAAAATACTGACCATCAAGTTAAAGTGGCATTTGCGGAATAGTAGCCAATATTTAACATAGTTCATCGTAATATCGACGAAATTAATTTATTAAATTCTACCACGATAATTGTAAAAAGTGCTTTGATTCGAAGATCCGATATAAAGGAATTCTCATATACATAAATTCAAAACGAAGCGAATAAATTTAAAGCTCTCAAAAAAATGTGCCTAACGAAATTGTTTACTAAAATAAAAAAATCCAATCCAAATGTCTAAATCTGCCTCTCCCAAGCCCTTAAGAAAAAATTATAGAGGAGGAGTGGTTACCCTTATACTATCATTAATTTTCCCTCCACATTTCCCATAAATCCCTAAGGGATCCGAAAAACATTTTGACCCCCCTCTTGTGATTTAGTCGTGCAGAACCGTGGTGTAAAATAGACCATTCAGAGGAGCGGCGAACAAGAGAAGGTATCGTGCGGCTTGGTATGCTTCGACCCAGGAAGTGCAGCGCCGCCGGCAGTTTTGTTGCCATTGAAGCATCTTGAGGGAAAATTGAATGAGAAAGTCCAAGAAAGAAAGAGAAGGTAAGTTCTAAAATTATCCCAAAAATTCCTCCAATTTTGTCTTATTATTTCTTTGGGTTTAAAATTTTAGGGTTTGCATCTAAAAATCCAAAAATTGTACAAGAAAAGACGATAGGGATACCAAGTTAGGAGAATAATTTCTAAAACATGGAATTTCTAATTTTTTCCCAAGAGAAATTTAGATTTGAAAATGTATGGTTTCTTCAATGTTTTTTTTTTTCCTTCAAACATGCTTTCACTATTAATAACATTAGAAAGCTTTCTTATGGAAGTAAATTATATTTTTGTTGAAAATATTTTTCAGTTCCGACAAATAAACTTTTCCTAATCATAAAAAATCATTAAGTGTATTAATTTCAAATCAGGAACAAATAGGAAGGATTTTATAGTGATGAGAATTAGGGGTTTGTAACAAATTCAAAAAATACATTGAATCTATATTATAGATACATAAGTGTATGGAGGTAATTCTAATGAAATAATATATTATGAAATAATAAAAAGAAGGTATATAATAAATTAGAGTCTGTGAATGAAAATCCGAATCCTACATTGAAGTAATGTTAAGCAAAGTTGTGAAAACCGAAACCGGACAAATACCGGAAGAGGAAGATGGTTCAAGTTTCGACCGGTCCGACGTCGAAGGCCGGATGATGTAATAAATACTAATATATTAAAAATTTATAACATTAATAAGACATAGATTACGTAAATTTTAACATCAATATAATATAATTCTTAAGAATTTTATAAAGTCTTAGTATAATTTTTAATTAGATATATCTGCTCAATATAATTAAATTTAAATTACCAAATGCATGAAATCCCCTATATTGATAATTTATAATTATTATTTAGTAAAAATATTTAATTAAATTTGTACTCTAATATATTAATTTATTGAACCTATTAACAATCCACCATAAAAAATTAATTATAATTAAAATTCCCTAATATATATCATTTATAATTACTTAATTACCAATGAAGATTCCTGAGTCAAATTATACATTGTCTAACTATAACAAATTAAAATTTTTAATAATGAATATATAAATTTAAAATATTAAATTTAAAAATGTGAATTTAAAATGTCCTAATAAGAATAATATCTAATATAATATATTAAATTTAATTATTATTGAATTTATAGATATATCAAGCATATCCAAACAAAATTTATAATACCCAAAAATTTTAAAAAAATTTGTCACGCCATAACTTTAAGTCTCAATATTTCGTTTACGTTCCACCAGCCCAAATTTGTGGCCCAACAAACTCAAGTCAATGGCCCAATAAAGCTCAAGCTCACATTTAAGCTCACATAGCATTCATGTACTCTTTTTTAGTCCCATATCATGAAGGAGTGAGAGATAGTTGGCTTTTGGCTCTATATATAGTTCTCTCTTTTCTAACAAAACTTGTTCCATGAGATGACAACCATATATTATGGTATCAAAAATCTCATTATTTAATAAAAAAATTATTTTTAAAAAATGTAATGAAGTAAAATATATTATTTATATTTTATTTATCATTAAATTTTTTTTTTATTGAAACCGGCCGGTTCTTTCGAACCCGGACCGGTTCACCGGTTGAACCGCCGGTTCAGGCCAGTTCTCTGCGAAGCCGGTTTTTGAACTGGACCGGATCGGACAACTGGCCGGTTCACGGTTGAACCGGTTGAACCGGCCGGTCCGGTCCAGTTTTTAAAACCTGGATTTTAAGTAATTTTGCAATGTTAAAGAGGCTAATTTAGGTAATTTAAGAAAACTTATGTGTAGGTTCTTATGAATTAGGGATTCTCTAAGAAAATATGTGACTGAAGTATGTGACATGAAATGTTAGGCTTTTTTTGGATATTGAAAGTGATAGAGGAAAGATTTTGATAGGGCAAATGACGAATTGAACACAACGGTGAAGTAGGTAAAATGTGGTTATTTTAATTTTAGAAAATTCTTCTTTTTCCAAATGATAGCATGTTCTTATAATATCATATGATTAACCTAGTTTTTAAAAGCAATTGTACCTCTCTTATATAAATTAGCATGTTCTTAAATGTCTTGTATCTTACTCTTGTGAATAACCAAGTATACATTTTCGAATACATAATGCAAATGCGTTTTTCTCACGTCATAATTATAGATAATACAAAGCTCAAGTCTCCTTTCATATGTAATCATGAAAAAAAATATATATATGAGCATTATAACATATGCATGAATGACGTATTAATATCCCTTTATGGATAAATATATAATGATTGAATGTGTATGTTTGATGCGGAGTATTGATGATAAAAGGACTTTTCGAAGACAATAGTAAAAGGGCTCCTCGGAGCAAATGGTAAAGGAATTGCCAATTAAAAGTGTACCTGATCAGTACAAAATAAAATGATACTTCCATAACGGGTGAATAAGATTATATTATTATATTATAAGTATAAGAAGCATCAAATGAATCATGAAAATGTATAATGAAAAAAGGTTGCAAGCTTAAGCAAAGAAAGAGAATATATAGGATGACTTAGAAGCATGTGTACTCTAATTAATATATCATGACATGTTGATTGTTCTTTCACTTATAAATATTGGCATACATGCACTCTTTGCATTGCTTCTGAATTTTAACTGAATAGCATCTTACCTACTGAGTTGTGACTCACACAACTTATGGAATATTTGTAGGAGAACCTATTAATCGTTAATGACGGATAGACAGCTGTATATTTACCATATTAGGGAGATGATGGGTGACAGGTTCCTTTTTGGTATTTTAATATTTTGTATTAGATGGATACGCCGAATAGCATGTGTTAGGTAAATTTTTGGACATCCATCTACGTAATAAACCTTTATGTACATGTTGATCTTTTTGAAGGAAAGAAAAAAATTGAAATCTTCAGTGATTCTTTCTCTATATTTGGATATGTTTTATATATATTACTTGAAATATTTTTAAATTTTATCGTCTAACTTTTGTTAACGCCTCGCCTATGCAAGCTTATTAGGTCGCGTCGTGACAAAAGTGATATCAAAGCCAAAGGTTTTAACGTATTGATCAATATGAAAGAGCCAATAGAATGATTTTATAGATTAGATAAGGTATAGGATGCATATATTATAAACTACTTAATTTATTTTACTGTGTTATCTCTGAGGACCATGGATCCTGAAAATGATGTCACTGATAAAAATACGAGAGAAATTAGGAGGGAGCTACCAGCCGTAGCAGAGCCTCCTAGTGGTAGCATCAATGCTACAATGGAATCATTTACTCAAATGATGATTGCAATAACTCAGATGATCAATAACACCCAGACCCAGGTCGGTGGTAGTGCGAGTACTCCTATGAATAAAAACTTGAAGTTATTCCAAGAAATGAAGTCTCTTTTGTTCACAAGTGGTGGACTCATAGAGGGTGAAGATTAGCTGATGAGAATAGAGAATATTTTGGAGGGTGTCTTGCGATTTTGGAGGGTATGAAAAATTCTCATCAGTCAATCTTCTGCCTCTATGAGTCCATCACTTATGAACAAATGTGGTTTCATATCTTGAAACAGCTTCAAGTATTTATCCATGAAAGTACTCTCACTACCACCGACCTGAGTCTAGGAGTTCTTGATCATCTAGGTCATTGCAGTTATCATTTAAGTAAAATGTTACATTATAGCTTTGATGCTACTATTCAGAGACTCTGCTACGGCTAGTAGTTTCCTCCTAATTTCTCCCGTATTATCATCAGTGGCAGCATGTTCAGAATCCATGGCCTTGAGGGATAACACAATAAAATATATTATGTAGTTTATAACATATGTATCTTATACCTTCTCTAACATATACAATAATTCTATTGTCTCTTTTATATTGATTAATATGTTAAAACATTTGGCTATGATATCACTCTTGTCACGACCTGGCCCGACAAGCTCGCATAGGCGAGACAGGAACAAAAGTTTAAAGGATAAAATTCAAAACATTTCAAGTAATATATTTAAAGCAAATCCAAACATAGAGAAAGAGCCACTAAAGATTTTAAGTAAATATTTTTTCTTTTTTTTATATTCTAAAATCAACATGTACATAAAAGTTCATTACATAAATAGATATCCAAAAGTCTACTTATTACATGCTATCTTGCGCATCCATCTAAATACAAAATATCAAAATACCAAAAAAAGAAACCTATCACCCGTCGTCTCCCTACGACGGTAAGTATATGACTGTATATTCGTCATTAACGATAAACAAGTTCTCCTAAAAATTTTTCATAATTTGGGTGAGTCACAACTCAGTAGGTAAAATGTTATTCAATTAAATTCAGTAGCAAGATAAAGAGTACAACATGCATGCCAATACTTCTAATTAAAAGAACAAAAAACTTGTCATGATATATTAACTAGAGTACGTACGTCTCTAAGTCATTCTTTATGTTCTCTTTCTTTGCATAAATCTGAAACATTTTACCTTATACATTTTCATGATTCATTTGATACTTTTTATGCTTATAACATAATAACATATTCTTATAAACCCGTCTCAGAAGTATCATTTTGTTTTATACTGATCAGGCAGGTACACTTTCAATTGGTCATTTCTTTATCATTTTCTTCAAAGAGCACTTTACATTTGCTCCGAAGAGCTTTTTAACGTTTGATATTCTGCATCAACATACACATTTAATCATTCAATATGTATTCATAGAGGGATATTAACATATTATTCGTACATATATTATAATACTCCTATATTTTTCTACATGAATATTTATTAAAGGAGACATAAGCTTTGTAAACTATCCACAATGATCATATGATGAAGACACAATTGGCAACATTATATTTAAAGGCATACTAGGTTGTACAAATGAGCAAGATACATGATATTTAAGAACATGCTAAGCTATCTATATGAGAAATGTACATTTGCATTTAAAAGCATGCTAGGCTAATCACATGATATCAAAAAAAGCATGCTAACATTTGAAAAGAGAAGAATTATCTGAAAAAGAATCACATTTTACTTACCTCAACGTTGTGTAAAACTCGTCGTTTTTCCTATCGAGACCTAAAAAAAATATATAACATTGATTGTCACATGCTTCCGTCACATATTTCCTTAATCCCTAATTTATAAAAACCTAAATATATGTTTCGTTAAAATCATTTCAAAATTAATTTAATTTACTTTTTATTTTCTGATTAACTCAAAATTCTAATTTTCGGATACCTTTTTATTCATTTCATGATATATGCACGTAAAAACCTCCCCAACACTTAATTAGTATTTAAAATATAATTATTTTCGAATTTTTTAAATTACAAATTAGAAAAATAAAAATTTGTGCAAAACCCCTAATTTTCACCATTAAAACTCTTCCTAGGTCTATTTGAAACAATAATACTTAAGAATTTTTCATGATTAGAAAAACCTTAATTTTTAGAACTTGAAAATTGATCATAAAATTTTAATTAAATTCCACAAGAAGCCTTCTAATATCTGAATAGGGATCACTTTTAATAAAGCCCTTTGAAAGAAAAAGGAAATTGGAAGAAATCCTAATTTTGAAATCTTACCAGAATTTGGGAAAAGTTTATTTTTTGTGATTAAAATCATTTCCCTAACACCCCTATCACTTTCATTTAAAAATTTCCAAGTTTTTAGCAAAACCCTAAAATCTCTCCTAAAGAAATCAACAAGGAGAATGATAAATCCCTTAGGTAAAACATACCTTAAGCTTCCCCTAATCTTCCTCTTGAATTTCCCCCAAGGAGGCCGCCGGAAAACCGCCGTTGCCGCCGCCACCGCCAAAGCTCCAAGCCGACGCCTCCCCTCTCTAGTTCGTTCGCCCCCTTTCAGTTTCAGCCGAACTCAAGAAAGGACTAAATATTTCGGTCCTTTGAGGCTTTAAGGGAAATGGGAGAATAATTGACGCATGTACCCTTAGGCCTAAAACCCCTCTTAAGAGTCATGAGGGATATCAAGATAATTTATACTTAAGAAAACATTCGTCGATTTTTAACTTTAAATCCGAGTGAAATTAGATATATGTTCTTTATATTAAAATGAGAGGATAAAACAGCAGTTCTCTTGTTTTCACCTTGAGGACAAGGTGATTCTTTGGGAGGGCGGTATTGATATGTCGGTTCCCCAGAAACCGACTTAACCTCAGCTGGCCCAGATGGAGCCGGCACTTGTATACAGGAGGCAGGTCAAACAGCCTCCTTCCTACACCGCCTAAGGGAGGGGCCTACGCCCAATTTGTTTGGATTTAAATAATTAAAAAGATTTGATATCTTTTGAATTAATTAAATGTTATCTTATATTAGAAAAGTTGATTTAATTAATTAAATACTATCTTATATTAGGAAGTTTTTAAAGGTGGAGAGGGCTATTTAAAGGGCATGAGGGGTTAGGGCAATGCATGCTTTGATTATTGTCTTCTTGTAGTCTCGTTGGCGTTTTGGGCTCTAAACTCTTGTCTAAAGATTTGGGAGAGACGATCCTCCTCTCGAATAGAGGATCAATTGTATCTTTTCTTCTAGCTTATTTTGCTTTGAGTATTTAATCAAGTTCTATTATTTTCTTGGTTGTTTCATCTCCGATCTTGGGTATTCTCGTTGTTTTTTACCAATTTCGCATTAGGGTTGCTTGCGAACTCAAGTAGATCTGATAGGATTACTTGCGAACTCAAGTACTTCCTATCAGATAAACAAAACTACAACGCATTTGGGAAAAGCACTTTGGTCGGCAGAGCAAGATCAACGAAGACATGGGGCAGGCCAAATTTAGAGATGGAGACAAGAAAAGAGAGATTCAAAGGGAAATAAAATAAAATTGTGTTATTAGCTCCGTTTACTTTCTTTAGGCAGAGAGACAGAGGGAAGAAGAGAGAGAGAGAAGAGATAGTAGGAGAGGTACAAGAATTGGAGGGAGCATATTCTGGGACATCAAGGAAAGGATTTATGAGGGTGTGCAAAGAAATGAAACGGTGAACAGGGATTTTTTTAAAATTTAAATCACAAATTATAGAGGTACAATATTCCCCAACCAACCAACATTTAATACATTACCCGCACCAGATGACCCATTCTATCGTGAAGTATTCATATATGGGAAAGCCGTTGACCCTCTCGTTTTCTAAAAAGGGGGCATATGTGCCATAAAAAAAAAACTTTTCAACCTGAGATTACATGAATGCAATCAATTTTCATCACATGCTCAGTAGCACAAACTCACCAGGCCTAAGTTGTTTTATCTACATGCTTTAATGATGCAGTCCTCAAAAATTCTTTCAGCAAACATTCTTCAGTATATTAACATACGTTCTCCCAGGCTGACTCAATGCAAAACAACCACCTTATAAACTATAAAATTCACGATCTGCACACCAGCACAGATATTTGAAAGTTTAAATTTGCAGGTCATATTCCAATGATTGATGACTAGCAAGAGTGAAAGGCATTAATTAATATTCTGAAGAGATGCATCCAGGGAAATACATGGGGGAGTTTTCATAAAATTAAAGTTGATTAAACAAATTTCATCAACATCACAAGAAATGTAAGGAAACCAGAGAACAAAAACATGGAAAGAACAGAGTTCTTTGGTCAACTGCGATTGTAACGTGCCGAAAAAACTTCTTAAATAGACAAGCCTAGCAACAAGACAGACGCACCTTTGTTCAATCAAAAATAAAAACAAGGATATTACCAAGGTGAAGATAGTATGGCTGCGACTGCTAAGCAGATTAAAGTTATTTGACCCAACATGTCGGTGCTCTGCAATCATAAGTATAAATCAGAGGCTGAAAAAAACCAAAAATGATTCGAGAGCTTAAAAATTAATCATTACAATAAAGATGATGGATAACCAGATAAGCATCTTGGGTAATCAAGAGATATTTCTATAAAAATAAATCCAGCCTTGCTTCACTAAAACAAACTACCATGATTCATTGAAATTAACGGTGCAGATTCTGCCATTTTCACAATCATCCAGAGCAGGATACCACACTATTTAGTGCCAAAAGTATTTGAAGTACATTAGTGCTAACCACCAAAAAAGACCCATCACTTGCACCAATCACCCTTCCCGTAGCTCAATAAAGAAAAAATAATACCATTTTGCAGCAATACCTAAACGTTACACTGGTCGGAATTTTAAGGACATGATCATATATCCATGTTGGAGGCATTCAGGAAAAACAAAGAATAGTCGGAGCAATTTAAAACAAAAGTTGAGAGAACTAAGTTCAAGCATTTCTTGAAAGAAAACGGATGAAAGAGAGCTCAATTTTTTAGAGCATACCTCATAAATGTGAGTAGATTTGCTAGGCAGAGATTGGAACTCACCAAAAGATTTGCTTTGCATATGATAATTAATAATAGTAAAATAATATGAAGTTAATATGAGAATTAAATATATTAAAAGTATATAGGGTAATCAATAACTAATATATTAGGATCATTAGTCAATGTTCGGTTAGGCTAACCAATTGATTGAAACTAAAAATTAATGATTAAACTAAACTTATTAATAATTAACAAATATAAATTTAAAATTTTAATATAATTAGGATAAGTTAATTAGGGAATAAAATGGGTTTAATATAACTAAATAAATTAAGTAGGATTAAAATGGAGAATGTAAGAACCGGGCCGTCCAGTTCAACTGGAACAGACCTCTATTAATAGCCGCATGAGCACAGGAGCATATCAACGGGCGCGGGAAGGGCTAGCGAGGTAGGATCATGGGTCTAAGTGGAGAATCACATACGGGAGTGAGAGGCAGCGACTCTTCGTCTGAGATAAGTTTGTTTCGCTCGCCCCATTTACACCGCATGAATAGAAGAGGCTTTGAGCGAGAGGAAGTTGATTGAGAGGAAGAAGAAGAAGCGCTAACATGTGGCAAATAGAGAAAGAAAGAGAGAGAGCACGAGCGTGGACGAGACGAGCAGATGAAAAGGCTAGAACTCGAAGGAACTTTCAAGAGTAAGAGGTAAGTTTTCCAATTTATTAAAATTTTATCTAAATCTAGATTATAATTTAATTATATGCATATATTTAGAAAGAGAAAAAACTTAATATTTAAATATGATTTTAATTAGATAATTAATTAGTTAAATATTATGAATCTAATTAAATAAGAATAGATAATATATGAATATATATGCTGAAGAGAGAAAATTTATATTTTCGTAATATTAAATTAAAATATCTTAATATAGAATTTATTTGATAATAATTATTATTATTATTATTATCAAATAAAATTATAAGATTAATAGAAAATATTAGATA
This sequence comes from Dendrobium catenatum, assembly GCF_001605985.2. NCBI lineage: Eukaryota > Viridiplantae > Streptophyta > Magnoliopsida > Asparagales > Orchidaceae > Dendrobium > Dendrobium catenatum. The sequence continues at coordinate 255,330 of NW_021386940.1, read as the reverse complement.
GAGCGCATGTTTGAGTATTTTGAAATGAGTAGATTAAAAATATTTTATTTTTCTTTGATAGAAATAAGAGTATATTTTATTAGTTACTTAAATGAATTTATTTATTAAATATGGTACGTTAATTTTAGAAATTAATAAAATTATGATTTTCTATATTTAAATAATAAAGTGGAGAGAACAAACTCAATTATTTAAAAATAAGAACTATTTAAATATATTTAATAAACTTATGAAACTATGTACTATTATAGGTGATGGAAGTCGAGAACAAAGATAAAAAGAGCAAAATCTATTTAAATCAAGGTGAGTATTCATGTTTCTTTTATTATAATAATGACTTTGTTTTCTATTCAATCACATGCTTTGAAAGATAATGACTTCTTATGAAGTCTTTTTTTTTTTAGCTAGATCATGTTTTGTCATTTTCATATACAAATGATTGATCATGTTGAACTGAGAGATTTGAATTTTAAATCATAAAGATGTCATCTATCTTATGACATGATGTTTATTATATAAATAAATATGAAATGATGTGAAGAATGTAAATGATTTGATTTATGTAGAATGATTGCATTTACATGTTGAATGATGGAGCACATCTGATGCGAACATCCAACCGTCCATGTATATTCGAGGAGCTGAAGATCGATAGTCATCATCGTCCCACGTTATCTTAAATTTTATTTGTAATTTTTTTTATTATGAATTTTTCATTTTTCCCCACTTAAGAGGGTCGTCTTATGTAAGCCCTAGGGGCATATGTGTCTTGTTTTAGTTTCTTAGGCTTATATATAGAGGCCCTTGCTTGTGTAATATAATGATGGATTATTAATAAAAAAAAAATTTGAGCCTTTGTCTTGATATTTATGTGAGTTCTAGAGAGGAAAAGTCCTATGGGAGGACAACTTTGTTTCCACCAGCCGCAGGATGGATCCGGGCTCGTGGATTGAAGTCCCTCGGGGAGGGCAACGTAGTATCCACCAGCCGCAGGAAGAGTCCGGGCTCGTGATTTGTATCTTTTTTTTTTTTGTTCTCCGTCCTCTCATCTCTAGTCTCCACCATTCACCATCCGATTTTATTTTATTTCAATTGATTTTCGCTAATTTTTTTCTTTTGGATCAAACATCAACCCCTCCACCTCCATAGCCGGCCGACCACCTCACCCCTAGCCTCTTCCCTCCACAAATTTTGAATTTTGAATTCAAAATAGCATCTTTATTACCATTTTAAATTACTATATTGTTAACTTGAAAAGTTCCTAATTGGAATTCAAAGATATTTGAATTTCAAATCCTTTCCAAATTAACAAATATACTTTTGGAAGCCTTCCTCTAATTCCTCTAAATCTGAAATCAATTTCATATTTAATATCAAATCTCATTTACTGCCTTGGGCCACATACATCATATGTGAACATCTCTCCCACTCCTCCTTTGGTCGCCCCCCTTTTCCCTCACATATTAATTAATTCCCCTCAATTAATGCTCTCAATCAAATCCATTTCCCTCTAAAATTTATTCTTTCCTAAATTAAGTTGTTCTAATTTTGGTAAGTTTTCGAATTCAAATTAAAACGAATTTGAAATTTTAAATTCTTTCCTAAATCATTTAGCTTAATTTTGGAAAGTCTTCCTTCAATTAAGGACTGGGTAAATCAGAAATTAATTAGGAATCAATTTAAATTCCACATTCATTGAACATGGACAACCTATCCCCTTTCCCTCTCTCTTTGGCCGACCCCTTCCCTCCCTTTTTCCAATTAATTTGAAATTTCTAAATTCACATACCCCCCCCCCCCTTCATTCTACATCAACACCTCCTTATTATATTAGGTGAGGACACTATGTACCCGTACACGTAAATGTAAAACGTTATCGAAAAGGAAAAAAGAAATAAAAAATGAGTACCTTGGTTCCAACGGTTGTATTATTTACAAGAATGGATAAAGATATGAATAAAGATAAGGATAAAAATATGATATATGCATAACATTGAAAATCTTGAAATTAAATGAATAAGCAAAATTACTTTACGCATTGAAATGATCATGTATATTGTCCAAGTGCCATGAGTTATTGTAATTTAAAAGCATGATTTACTCATTGAGTTTTTTTATGACTCACCCTTAAATTTATAAATGAACAGGTATTATTCAAAGCATAAAATAAGTAGAATAGAAGATAATGTATATCGTAGGTGCGGCGCAGTAGAAGAAACGTATTTATGATATTAACCTTGTTTCAATTTTTGAGGTTTATAGTGGTTATTTCAGCTTATAGGAGATAGTTTTAGCAAATAAAATTTAATCAACCTTCCGACCGAATGTTCTCGCCTCGTTAATTCGAGTCTTTGGGCCGGGTCGTGATAGAATAAGCCATCAAAGAACTATTTGGGTAAAAATTTATCTAATTAGTTATACAATCATCAATACATAAACTAATCAAGAAATTTGGGTGAGATAACTATTTCAAAAAATATATCAATTCATTTAGCATTGCATTAACTAATTCAAAATTTAAAAATTCTAATTAGTTATCTATAAATTAATAATAGTGATACTACATTGCCTACAAAATTAGGATAAGTTTTCATTAACTAATAATTGGGATAATAATTAATTAAATTACTTCTTGAATGATTATAAATTAGAATACTTCTTCTAGTTAAGAATATCCATTGCCAATGTGAAAAAACTTGCAGAAAAAATTTACCAAAAATTATACATATAATTATCTTTACTTAGCACAACATAATATATTTAGTTACTAATTAACTATTAATTTAGTTCCAAAAATCAATAAGGTAATTCATTAACATTAATTAATCGAGTTAAGTATCTATCAAAGAAAATAAGAAATCATCTTATTATGTAGGCTAATAAAGAATTAATTAATACTTAGCACAATCAATTATCTTGAGCTATCAAATGCACTACAAACATAGTTACCACATAAATCAAATCATCAAAACAAATAGCTAATAAGGAAATTCATGATGACACTCACATTTAAAACTCCACTCCAACTAGCAATCAATACAGTTAAAAGAACCTTGTAATTAGAGGTGCAGCCATATTCATACAAAGCTAGTTCTAAAGAATCCTATCAACACAATCATTATCACAAAAATTGTCAAAACCCGGCCCGGATGCAAAAAACTAACAAGGCGACTGTTGATTAAATTCAATTGCTAAAACTATCTCCGATAAATTGAAAGAGCTACAAAAACATCAAAATATAAAATGATATAAATATCTTTCCTCCTGGTGTGTCGCGCCTACAATATACATTCTCTTCTTTTTTACTCATTTTAATTATATTAAATAATATCTGTAAATATTTTCCAATTAACTCAGCGAGTAAATCATACTTATAAATTACAGTAACACAAGGTATTATGAACAATATGCATGATCTTTTTAAAACATAATTTAATTATATTCATATCAAAACATTACAATCTATATTATGCACATATCATATATGTCACATATATCATATATTTATCCTTTTCTTAATAATAAAATCGTCACAGGAGACATGTTTAAATAAGTACCAATAAACATACTCATTTTTCATTTCTATTTACGTGCACTGGTACATTGCATCCATTGTTTAAAATTGCACAATATGAGGTATGCCTCAGCTCAATTATAGTGAAAAACATCTCAAGGCTTACGCCTCGAGTTTTTTTTATGAGGCATGTGCCTCAACTTGGTTGAGGCTTGCCTTAAGGCACGCCTCACCTCGCTAGCGTGAGGTTTACGTCAAACCCTATTTATATATAAATTCTAAATAAAGCTGATGCGGACATCCGATCATGAAGATTTTCAAAGGAGGAGACGACGATCGACAGCCGAGATCATTCTACCTTATCTTAATATGTTATTTGTAATTTTATTTTTATTATGAATTTTTCATTTTTACCCTTACTTAAGAGGTCATCCTATGAAGGCCCTAGGGGAATATGTGTCTTGTTTTAGTTTCTTAGGCCTATATATAAAGGTCCTTGCTTGTTTAATGCAATGATGGATTATTAATAAACAAAGAATTGGAGCCTTTGTCTTGATCTCTATGTGAGTTCTAGAGAGGAAAAGTCCTATGGGAGGATAACCTTGTTTCCATCAGCCGCAGGATGGATCCGGGCTCGTGGATTGAAGTCCCTCGGGGAGGGCAACTTAGTACCCACCAGCCGCAGGAAGAGTCCAAGCCCGTGGTTTGTATCGTTTTTATTTTTATTTTTTTTCTTTGTTCTCTGTCCACTCATCTCTAGTCTCCACCATTCACCATCTACTTTTGTTTCATTTTGTTTGATTTTGGTTAACTTTTCTTTTGGATCAAACATCAACCCCTCCAGTACCTCCATAGTCGGCCAACCACCTCACCCCATCTACTCCCTCCTCCTTTGGCTCCACCAATTTCGTCTTGCATTCAAAGCCCTTCCTATTTTAGCCCTCTTAATTTGGCAATGAATTCGAATTCAAAATTCAAATAAATTTGAATTTAAATTTGTTTCCTAATTAAGGATTCCTATTTTAAAAAAGTTACTTAAGTTAGATCTAATTGAATTTTATTTAAATGAATTTTCCTAATTAGTAAATCTCTTTTTGGAAACCCCTCAAATCTCTCCCAATCTGAATTTAATTAGAATTAATTCCAATTTTCATGATACATTGAACCTGGACACATTCATCGAATGTGGACATCCTCCCACCTCCTTATCCCTCTTGATGATGATTTCAAACATCATTATTACATGCTTAAATTAGCCTAAATGATTTGAAAAATATTTTAATTCAATTTAATATTCAAATTTGAATTTCAAATACTTTACTAAATTAACCAAGCTAAATTAGAAAAGTTCCTAAAATTAAGTCTAATTTAATTTTAAATTAGATTTGATTTATTTATCATTCTTCTAAATTGAATTAATGAATTAAGAAACTTTGAATTCCCTCCCAATCTCCTCTCTTCCCTCTATAACAACCGCCAGCCCCTTACTCTCTCTTTCCCACTTAACTTGAAATTTCAAATTCATATGACCCCCCTCCCGTTCTACATCGTGATATCAGAGCATGGTTACATGGGGTGCGGACTCCAAGTCAAGCTCTTCTCCACCCCGGGAGAATGATGCGGACATCCGATCATGAAGATTTTCAAAGGAGGAGATGACGATCGACAACCAAGATCATTCCACCTTATCTTAATTTGTTATTTGTAATTTTTATTTTTATTATGAATTTTCCATTTTTACCCTTACTTAAGAGGGTCATCCTATGTAAGCCCTAAGAGCATGTGTTTTGTTTTAGTTTCTTAGGCCTATATATAGAGGCCCTTGCTTGTGTAATGTAATGATGGATTATTAATAAAAAAAGAATTGGAGCATTTGTCTTGATCTCTGTGTGAGTTCTAGAAAGGAAAAGTCCTATGGGAGCACAACCTTGTTTCTACCAGTCGCAGGATGAATTCGGACTCATGGATTGAAGTCCCTCGGGGAGGGCAACGTAGTACCCACCAGCCGCAGGAAGAGTCTGAACTCGTGGTTTGTATCATTTTTATTTTATTTTTTTTCCTTTGTTCCCCGTCCTCTCATCTCTAGTCTCCACCATTCACCATTTATTTTTGTTTTATTTCATTTGATTTGGGTTAACTTTTCTTTTGGATCAAACATCAACCCCTCCAATACCTCCATAGTCGGTCGACCACCTCAACCCACCTCCTCCCTCCTCCTTTGGCTCCACCAATTTCGTCTTACATTCAAAGCCCTTCCTATTTTAGACCTCTTAATTTGGCAATGAATTCGAATTCAAAATTCAAATAAATTTGAATCTAAATTTGTTTCCTAATTAAGGATTCCTATTTTAGGAAAGTTACTTAAGTTAGATCTAATTAAATTTCTAATTGGATTTGATTTAAATTAATTTTCCTAATTAGTAAATCGCTTTTTTGAAACCCATCAAATCTCTCTCAATCTGAATTTAATTAGAATTAATTCTAATTTTCAAGATTCATTGAACCTGAACACATTCATCTAATGTGGACATCCTCCCACCCTAGGTTTTCAAAACCGGACTGGACAACGAACCGGAAGGAGAGGTTCACGGTCGAACCAAGGTCGAACCAGATGACGTAATAAGTAATAATATTATTTAAAAAAATAAAATAAATATTAAATTTTCTTGTAATACCTTCATTCAACATTCTATTTTCATAACTCCTAATTTAAATAACATAAAAATGACATAGCAATACCTAGCAAATACCGAGCAATACCTAGTAATACCTAGCAAATACCGAGCAATACTGAGCAATACCGAGCAAATACTGAGCAATACCGAGAAATACCGAGCAAATACATTGCTAGGTATTTGCTCAGTATTGGACTTCACAGAGCGGTATTTCTCGTTATTGTCAAGCAATACCTAGCAATACCGGTATTTCTCGTTATTGCCAAGCAATACCTTGCCGAAAAATAGAGGAATCAGGGTAGACAATGCATATCGTGCCGTGCTAGATCAATGGAGAAGGCGATGGGAGGTCGGACGTGGTAGAAGAAGTGAAGAACTAGAAATGTGGCGCTCGCGTATCTGCGTATGGAGTCCGGAGTGACGAAGTCTCGTTCGCCGTTCCCGTATGCTAGGGCAGACGAGCGACCTAATAGCTAATACCAATACCCAGTTTATTTAAGCCAATCGATCGCAGATCAAGGGCACAAATTAGAGCTTTTACGGACCGGCCAGTTTTTTCAGAACCTCCCGATTCAGCGGTTACCGGGTTTTCAACCGGTTTTTACCCGGTTATTAAAACACATGTTTCCTTACTCTTCCCGGACCGCCGAACCGGTTCGCGGTTGAAATGGTCGAACCGGCCGGTTCGGTCCGGTCCGGTTTTGAAAACCTTCCGACCACCTCCTTGTCCCTCTTGATGATGATTTCAAATATCATTATTACATGCCTAAATTAGCCTAAATGATTTAGTAAAGATTTTAATTCAATTTGAATTTCAAATACTTTCCTAAATTAACCAAGCTAAATTAGGAAAGTTCCTAAAATTAAGTCTACTTTAATTATAAATTAGATTTGATTTCTTTATCATTCTTCTAAATTGAATTAATGAATTAAGAAACTTTGAATTCCCTCCCAATCTCCTGTCTTCCCTCTATAACAGCCACCAACCCCTTACTCTCTCTTTCCCACTTGAAATTTCAAATTTATATGACCCCCCCCCCTCCAGTTCTACATCAAAAGCACTTAACAAATCACACATTTATCCACCCCTAAGTCGCAACAACTTTCTCTCGATTGCCTCAACCTCCAGTCTGTCGCCTTTGCCATGACCACCACTATCATGGTGTCATAGCAGCCGTCAAGGATCACTTGAAAGCCGCACACCACCACCACCCCCACCTCCTCTAAATATTTTGGAGTATTAATCATATCTTTATGTTGATAAAAAAATATTTTTGAAAAAAAAAAAGATGTCTGAAATAAATGAAAAAGAAGCATATTGGGAGGCATTGGACTTCACAGGATGAGATAGGGGAGAGACCAATTTGTTATAACAAGAACTCAAATAAAGATCCCCTTAGAGATGACAATACATGTGATTTTCTAGTTGTTGACAACTATTTCAGCATTTTTTAGAAATTAAATGTAAACGAGTATGTAATTGAAAAAGAAAGAATTTGGAGTTGAACTTTAATGTTATATGCTCTGTTTAAAATTGCGCAAAAAGAGGCACACCTCTGCGCAATTTGGACCAAATACGCCTTGAGACTTGCGCAATTTTGCCTTTAGCAGAGGCGTACGCCTTAAGCATGGTGAGGCGCGCCTCCAGTTCGCAATTGCGCAATTTTGCTTAAAGCGTGCGCCTCAAAGATTGGGTCCCACTCACTTTAAGTTAATATGAAAAACCCCTCTCCCTTCTATCGGTCCAGCCTTTCGCGCAACCTTCCTGTGCCCGTGACCTGCTGCTCCCGATCCCGCAAGGAGCTCCAGGTCGATCCCGTCTCCGGCGTTTCTTCCGCCGACGCCACCGCTCACCGGTGAGCCCATTATTTCCGGCCGTCCCTCTACATCCTTTCTTGATTAGTTCTTAGAGTTTTTTTTGAAGTTTAGGGTAAGATTTTTCAACGTATAGGAAAGCTAGGGTTTCAAATTTTTTATTGTTTTTGTTTTAATTTTTTTTCTCCTTTAGAAAATATGGTTAAGGGCAAAGAAAAGTCTATTACGTCATTGCGGAGGGACCCTTCTTGGAAATGAAGTGTACAAGTTGACATAGGCAGATGTGAGAAGACTTATGTGTATTTGAAATGCAATTTTTGCATGAAAGTGATGAAGGGTGGAGTAACCCGCATGAAGGAACACTTATCATGCTCTCATAAGAACGTAGCACCGTGTGCAAATGTGCCGGACAAGGTGAAGGATGAAATTATTGCTTACATAAAGAAAAGTACCACGGCAAAACACTTACAACATGAGCAATTTGATGAAAGGGTCGAACATGGTGCTTACTTCGGAAGCGGGAGTGGAAAGGGCTCTTCCTCCACTATACATAATAGAGGTGCACGGGGTCCGATGGACCAGTATATGACTAATCAAGGAGAGGATAGAGGACAAACAGAGATGATGCCTTCGGTTGGTACCAGAGAGGATCGACGCCAGGTTTGCAAGGATATTGACAGATTTTTTTTATGAGAATGCCATACCATTTAATGTTGCAACATCGCCAGCCTACTTCAATATGTTGCGATCTGTAGGGTTGTATGGGAAAGGGTTGAAGGTGCCTTCCATTTACGAGTTGCGAACATGGATTTTGAAGGAGCTGCAGAACACAGAGCGGAGCATTGATGAGATTAAACGGACATGGATTGAGACTGGTGTTACCATTATGTCAGATGGATGGTCTGACATGAAAAGCAGGAACTTGATTAACATCCTTGTCAACAACCCCTACAGCACGGTGTTTTTACGATCAGTTGAAGCTTCAAATGAGGTTAAAAATGCTGCATTCATTTTCAATTTACTAGATAGGGTTATTAAGGAGATTGGGGAGTAATTGGTTGTTCAGGTGGTGACTGACAATGCCAGTGCATACAAAGCAGCTGGTCAGATGTTGATGGAGAAGAGGAAACACCTATATTGGACCCCCTATGCAGCACATTGTATCGATCTCATATTGGAAGAACTTAGTGATTTACCTCAGCACAATAGCGCTCTTTCTAGGGCGGAGAAGATCACGATGTTCATCTACAGCCACTCAGGGGTCTTAGCCTTAACGAGAAAGTTTTCAAAGAAGAAAATCATTCGCCCTGCAACCACTAGGTATGTTATTACATTTGTGCACTGCAAATCATTATCAAGTCTTAATGCAAGTTTATTCTACAGGTTTGTCACATCTTATTTGACACTGCAGAGCCTGTTGGATGTGAGACAACCTCTGGAAGCAATGTTTACATCAATAGAATGGCTTAACTCTGCGGGGGGAAAGAAAAGTGAAGGGAAGGAAATAAGAAAGATAATTTTAAATTATAAATTTTGGGCTACTGTGACCTATGCCATATTGAGCACGAGACTCTTAGTACAAGTTCTACGTTTAGTGGATGCCGAGAAGAAACCAGCCATGGGTTTTATTTATAATGATATGGATGAGGCAAAGGAGTTGATTGCACATAACTTGGGAGGAGAGGAGGCAAGTTATAGAGAGATTTGGGATATCTTGATGCTTGGTGGGAGGTATAGTTACACCGTCATCTGCATGCAGCGGCATATTATCTCAATCCTCAATTTCAATATTCAAAGAGGAAATCTTCAAACTCGGAGGTGAAGCTTGGCTTGTATCATTGCATGGAATGACTAATATAGGAGCAGATAGATAGGGAGCTTGCAGATTTACAACTTGTTCTATTTCGGAATGACAAAATCAACTATTGCCAAATAGTCTCCAGGTATACTTATTTTGGTAAATGCAAAACACTTTATTATGTTCTGATTATCATTTTTCTTCTTAAAAACAGTTGAATGATGGATTCAATTTGGTGATTCCACCCCTGAGTTATAGAGTTTTGTTGTCAAAGTTTTGGGCCTCACTTGTTCTTCTTCTGGGTGTGAGCGAAACTGGAGTACATATAGTCAAGTGCAAACAAAGAGAAGAAATCGACTTTCAACACTCAGAATGAACTCCCTTGTGTATATTATGCACAATAAGAGGTTAAGAGAAAGAAGATTGAGGAATAAGGGGTTGAATGATGATGAGGACCCGTTGGTGTGTGATGATGTGTCATCTGATAATGAGTGGTTCATAAATGATAAAACAGATTTGTCATTATCAGACTTACAGCTAAAAGATCTAAGTGTAGATGTCTTGACGGGCGAAGCAAATCAAGTGGGCACACCCACTAGTACCACACCACACACATCCACTAGCTCTGCATCACAACAACCAAATAAAGGTATTCCACAACTTCTTATATGCTATTGTTGTATTGCATTATATTTATATCAAGTGAGTCATTAACATGATAAAGACCATTCTTATTGAACAGGGAAGAGAAAAATGAGTCACATTGAAGATGATGAAGATATGACATTCATAGATACAATTGGAGAAAAAGATTCCTTTGAAAACCCATTTAGTAATGTGATATGATTGGATTTTATATGTTCCTTCTGAATTGTACTTTGGAAAGTTGATAGACTATAATTTTGTGATTTTGTACTTTGGAACATAATTTTATTGCATCTTTTTTCTTAATTTCCACTAATTCCACTTGTCATTTAGCCGTTTTTATTGTATGATAGAATCTTGTTATTATTTAGCTGCTAAAACAATTAAATTCTCATTTACGCAATTTTGCGTCCGTGAGACTTACGCCTCACACCGCCTCGAGGCTTACGCCTCGCCTCACGGACGAAAACCACCTCGGCTTATTTACGCAATTTTAAACTTTAGTTATATGATACTTTTATGCAGTTTCTATATTTAATATTTTTTTGCTCATGTAATATTGTATTTCAATTATGTTTCATACGTACAATTTATCACTAGCCACTCTATGTCATGTTCAATTTTTTGTTTCATATATATGTCAAATTGTCAATATGTTACTTCATAGTTCAATAGAAAAACAAAATGTCATCTTTTAACATATTATTTGGGTATTATATAAATAAATACTTTTAACATTTATTTGCACATTACGTAATTTGTTATTTTGAGGCTCAGCCTCAAAACGCCTTGAGGCTTACTCCTCTCTTCACAAACAAAAAACGCTTCAATACCCAATTGCGTAATTTTGAACATTGATTGCATCCCCAATCAGTACCATTAAGGGGTGTACTTCATCAATCAATCATGCACATATGTATATAATCATTTCATTCATTTATTATTCAATAACTTCCTATAGTGCATATAATGAATAATCATGCTAATTATCAATCAATTCAATATGACCATTCAAAAGAAAGAAATATTAAAATTTTACAAAAATCATTAACTAATCAATATCAAATAATTCAATGAAATTGAATTAAAAAAACATCATTACTATAAAATTGAAGCATTAGTACTCACCTCGAATAGAATCTCTTAACAATTTTGCTTTAATCACCGCCTCGCTGTCAATAGCTTAATACCTATAATTACATTATACTTCAGAATAATCTCTAATTAATATTTTAGATTTTCCATTAAAATTATTTTTTTAATTTATAATAATCTTATGACTCAATGTTTCATGAATCAATTTATCTAATATCATTTTCTTACCTACTTATAAAACTAATATTGATTAATAATAACTTAAATGAAATCATAAATGATTTCTTTAAAACTAACATTCCCCTTCGTCTTCAATTTGCCCGACAATTGCCCGCTCTTGCTCAAGTTCGGTCACAGGTATCTTTTTTCTCCCACTCATTTCCTTTCTCTTTCTCTCTATTTTCTTGTCTTTCTTCCTCCTCTCGGTCATTGTTTTTCTCTCGGCTCTTGCTTTCATTCGCTCGATTGATTCCATTGGAATGAATGAATCGTAGTTATCTTCCACGAGGAGTCATTGCTTTCGTTTCTAAACACTACTTCGCTTGCTCGCTCCATCGAAACTGTCAATTGTGCCCGCCCACTCTTAAATTAGGGCCAGTTCAGTTCACAGTTCAACTGAACTGGCAAAACCGGTTCTTACATAAATGATCAACCACTTAAGGTTCACAATCAAGCCTTATATGTTTGCTAAAAGGCTTCCATGGCCACTGTTACACCCACAGCATGCAGATTGTTTATCGTCATAAATCTATATCCAGTATCAATTGATATTTGGCGCTAAAATTAGTCCAAACACATAAAATTAACGCTACACAAAAAATAAAGAGTTATGGTAAAAAATGCAAAAAGATAGAATCTTACAAATAACACATAATATTTTATTCCTTACAAAACTACCGAATGGCAACAAAACTACCGCATTACCAGTTCTCTTTTAGTATCAGAGCTTGTGTTCACAACCCTACACCAAACTCAGTGGAGCATCAGCCTTCAATCCAAAACCGCATCTCACCTCATGACTTTTTTTTTTTTGGCTATCTTCATGCTTGTAATTAAACCTTTTTCTACTTCATACCTTTTTTTTCTAATAAGAAGGGCCCCTTCACACCCAGCCTTTTCATTGAAATTAATATTTATATATATGACGATCATTTGCAGGGAGTCATAAGTCAAAACTCAAACTATGTGGGCCAATAAATAAAATGATCAAGCCAAAGGGGCCTACAAAATTTTGAACTTTTGAAAAATTTTGAAGAATTGGTAAATAAACAAGCATAACAGACTATAATTTCAAGCATACTAAACTCCAAAAATTTTCATCAATGCACACCCCAGCACTATCGTTTAGTCATCAATAAAGAAGCAAGATAAAGAACGTAAATTAAGAACCAGTAGCAGATACAAATTTACATATTTCAAACATAACTGGTAGTGAAGAAGACAGAATATGCACATATAAAAAAGCTTTTAAGATTTCAAAAACTCATTGCTGCAAAGGATATAGTAGCATGCATTGCCCCAATGTCAGAAGCTGAAAGTAATACAGACAGCAGACCACAAAAGATCCTCCATTAATGCTATCAAGACAAGGCACGAATTTGGGCATATAAACTTAAGTGCCCTCGGTCTGTTATACCTTCACCAGAAGCTATCAATGAGAGTGCATGAGCAGGAGACAAAACGACTTCTTCTTTAATTCCTTCCACGTAAGTTCCCTGCAAAGCATATTCCCCTGCACTAATTAAAACCAAACCCTGAAAATAATATTAACGGGTGGCAATACATTATAACACAAATCATAACTCCAGTGGTAAAGATGACAAACCGAAACATGTTGGTAGGGAAATAGAATATTTTAAAAGCATCATGGTAAATATGGATTTGATTGAAACTTCTAATGAAAGCGGTATAACCATATTAAATTTTGACCTAGCTTATAATTTTGTAATTATTAATACTTTATTTAAGAGAAGAGAGGAGCATTTCATCATTTATAAGAATAGACATAGTAAAACTCAAATGAATTATTTTCTTATAAAATAAATAAATTGTTTATACTACAAAGACCGCAAAGTCATTACAAGTGAAAATTTATATACCCAACATCGCTTGTTAGTATTAGATTTTAAGATGAAGGGGCATAAAATAAAAAATAAACTACAATATTACCTTATTATTATATGGGGGTATTTAGAGAATACTAAAAAATATATTTTTGAGGGTAAGTTGTTCATGAGAAAGCTGATGTAATGTGAAAAAAAAAAAATATTAGCTAGTGAAATAAAGAATGTTACAAAGTATATTTGTTTGGAGAATCACTAGGAAAATATCTTAATAGTAAAAATAGTGGATAATGAAATTAAAATGTACAAGAAAAGAAAAAATAAAAGAAGTTTTATTATAAAAATTAGTTTAGAAAGAAAAATTTAGAAAATTAGGATATATAGAGAGAGGATCGTAGAAACTCTAAGAAAATACTATATTATGCAAAGAATATAACTTTTTGTAATTTATATAATAGATAAAATACCATAGAGGTTAAAAGATATGTGTAAAATTTAGTTAAGTAAAGAGACGGGAGAATTTATGGGTATCAATATTTAACACGACCCAAAAACCCGACCTAAAAATTCTGTGATGAGGACATCGTCAGCATTTTCGACACGTGTACCATCAGGAGACGCCGGAGATCAACGGCTACGATCATGAGTTTATTTTGAGTCATTTTATGTAGTTGTTTATTTGATTTTTGTGTTTTTTTTTTTTTCCGTTTTTGCCCTTATGGGTGGTTAGTTGCTATTGTAGCCCAAGGGGCATTTTAGTCTTTTGTTTTTCTTTGTCATTGTGAGGCCTATTTATATGGCCCTTCTCTTGTAATAGTTTAGTTTTTGGATGAATGAAAAAATATTTGCCACTTAATGATCTCTTTGTGAGTTCACCCTCCTCGATCTCTTAGTGAGTTCGTAGGAGAAGCCAGATCTCTTTGTGAGTTCTAGATCTTCTTGTTCTACCATTTTTCTTTCTTTTATTTCTTGTGATCGATTTGTCGTCGTGGAGATCCGGTTGAAGCACTCGTGGGAAATTGGAATTCGCTCCTTGAATTCCTATATTTTTTCCATACTTCTCCTCCCCTTGCTCTTGCCGCCGCCTCCTCCAAACAACCCCAAGCCGTCGGCCTCTTGGCACCCTACCTCCATCTTCCGCCGGCCAGATCAGCCACAGCCGGCCCACCAGCCGTCGGCATCCCTCCGGCCAGCCTCCAGCCGGCCAGCCGGCAGGACAGCCCCTTTTCCGCGCCTCTCCCCTCTTGAATTCCCAGTGTTTGAATTTCAAACCTTGTTTAAACACTTTCCTAATTGGCTCCTTTTCATTATGGGAGCTCATTAATGAAATTAAATCCTCATTTGAATTTCAAATTTGCTCCCCCTCTTATTTTAAATTGTGGGAAGTTACTTAAGCCACAATTAAATCTGAAATTAAAATTCATATTTAATTGAATTTTCTTACTTATAAACTTTGGGCCCCACTTCTCATACTCCTAAATCTCTCTCTCTCCTCTCATTTGGGCCGGCCACTCTTAGTGGGCCTCTTTCTCCTCTTCCAAATGACATATTAAACCACCACAAATTCAGCCCAAAGCTTCTCCCATTGCCGCCTCTCTCTCCTCTCCTTGGATAATTTGAAATTCAAATTAAACCCCTCTCCTAAACCACTAAAATCTGAACTATTTCAGATTTCCTGCATTTGCCTCTTAGCCCCCACCATAGCCGTCAAGGAAAAAGGATAAAGCGTTAGATGCTACATATCATCCCAGTGGACTATCCCACCGGCTATCGCTCCAACGGACTCGCTTTTGTGCGCCATTTTCTCCTATGTGCATCGCTCGGTTGCTCTGCAATCTTCCCCTCCATTAAAAGTGCACACAAGAGATGGAGTGACGAGACCCAAGGTGAAAGTTCTATTTTAATTGTGGATTATGTTTCATCCCATAGCCATTACTCTTTAATTCTATGCTGTCAATTTGTATTGTCCGTTAATCTGTTTTAACCGCATGCCTTACTTAATCTCAATTGATAATCTGAAAACCTAACTTGGGTAAGCATTACATTCCTATACCTGCAAAGCTTTAAAACTATGATTAAAATCTCCAAGCAGTTCTTGTTTCCATCGCATGTTGTTTCACATCAGTCGGGTTCAGGTTTTATATTCTGATCTAACTGTAATTATAGGTCAGGTATGGGTCAACTCGAAAAACCGAAAGCAACCCGAAACTCGTCCATCGTGCTCCTCGTGCGCATCCGTCACGTTCGCGCTTGCCCCCTCGCAAACGCCCGCTCGCTAGATCAAGCTCCCTCGTCGACTTGACCGCCCGCACTCAGACACCCATCGCACTTAACCGAATCAACGGGTCGAGTCGTTTCAAGTTGGGTTGGAGCCGAGTCAGATTCAGGTCCAAGCTTATGACCTATTTAACTAATCGGATCTTGTACAATTCAGGTTGGGCTGGACCCAAACCCAACCAGAATACCCATTTTGACACCCTTAAGAGAAATAAGGATTTAGTTCAAGTGAAATGCATCAAAGATGAATCTTAAAATGTGATTTTCAAAGAAAAGGATAATCCACATAGGTGGATAAGATATTTCAATGAAGGTTGTGATATTAGGATTAACTTTAATGACCATAGCATCCTAAATGAAAATAGTTTTCTATTTTTATTATCTTATTCATAAAATCAAAGTTAGAGAGGGTTCAAAGAAAATGAAGTTGGGAAAAACTACAGGACCTAATGATAATCCAATAGAAGTATGAAAATACATAAAAGATTAAGGGATTTCTTAGCTTACCAATTTTTTTAATATTGTTTTAAAAACTAAAAAGATGTTAGATGACAGCATAAGTGTTTTGATTCATATTTTTAACAATACTGACGATGCACAAAAGTGTGTGAATTATAGAAGAATGTTGACCGATCCAGCCGGTCCATACAGGACCGACTCATGGAGACAAAGGCAAAAGAGTTTTGCGCTCGAACTGCAGGAGCAAACACAACAGTTTAGAAAGGATTTTCGAGGGAGTTAGGAGGAAAATTTCGAAGTATGGGCTGTTTAGATATTTTCTTTTGAATTTTATGTATTAAGGAGTATGTTTTGCTAGGGTTAGGACATCTTGAATTTGGTTGAAATTTGAGATTATTTAGGTTTTTGGGCTCTAGCGGCGTCTAGAGATTTGGGAGAGATAGATCCTCCTCTCGAATAGAGGATCAATTGAATCTTGTTATTTTTCTTCTGTTAGTTTCATTATTGCAATAAAAACCACAGTTTTCTGATTTTTTCCATTATATTTATGGAACGTTCTCGTTATTTTTGTCAAGAACATTAGGGTTTACTTGTGAACTTCAAGTATTGTCTAACAAATTGGCATCAGAGCAATTTCCTGGTCGGAAATAAAAGTCTCCTTCCTAATTTTTGCTGCATTTTCGCTCCAATCCTATTGTTTTTTGCTGTTTGAAGACCAGACCCGTTGTTTTTTGGCCGTTTTTGCTGTTTGGAGCCAAGATCGGGGTACCCATGACAGAGAAAAAGGTAGAAGTGTTGGAAGGAGATATCGGACAAATGAAATATGAAATTTTAGATCTCCAAATGCAAGTTTCATATTTAAAGAAACATATTTCAGTCATCCAAATCCATGAGAAGATTGATTCAAATTTTTCCATTTTGGGGGAGATGTTGAAGAAAGTGCTCTTGGGCCAAACCAAAATATCGGCGTCGACGATAAGGGAAGGAACCAACAGCCATGGATGTGGGAAAAGCCCTAAGCCAATCAGACGAAGAGAAGATCAAGAGGTAGAGATTTTGGAGGCAACATAAAAAATGCCTCCCTTAGTGCCTAGTCCTAGGTAGGAGTTGGGTAGAGGTTATGAGGAGAGGTGGAAGAAGGTACGGAATGGTCGAAAAGGTGCTGATTTAAAGAGGAGGGGGGCAGGATTGAAAGGGAAAGGGGTAATTATGACCAAAGGAGGGCTGAATTTGAAAGGGGAGGGGTTTGTTATGATCCACGGGGTGCTAAATTTGAAAGGATAATGTGAGAATTTGATGAAAGACTTGGGTATGAACGTAGAAGGAATGATTGGGACACTTGGGGGGAACCACACCCTTGGGGAATGGAAAATTATGAAGGGAACATAGGGAACGGAGTCAATCTGAGAATGAGGCAACTAACATACAGTGAACTAACAAAAGTATTGCAAAATAGAAGAACGGGCAAGCAGAAACAAACCCCAGCTGCTCATCACAAACTACCAAAACCAACCTGCGAATCTTCTCTTATTCGAAGGTTCTGTCCAGCCGGATCAAGCAAGTCATTGATAACCTGAAAAAAAAAAATTAATAAAAATCAGTTACAAAGGTTGCAAGATACACGCTTGTTTAACTGACAATCTAACAGGAAGATTTCATTCTCAAAAACAGATGGTATCCAATATTTTGATGATGTGAAACAAACCCAAAATCAAAACTATAATGCAAGTTGTCAAAATATAAAAAAAAAATAAACTAACAGGCTGGGTATGAAGAAAGGTGAAACGGCCATATAAAATCATTACATACAAAAGAAAGGAGATCTAAATATAGATTAAGCCAGATATATAGCAAAGAAAATAAGAACATAGTTAAAAAGAAGGCATAAACAAAAAAATGAACATGTCGCTTCAAAAAATCATTAAATTACAATTCTGATGAAGAAAATTTTGTAAAAAAACTAAAAGAACATTATCATAAACTATATAAAGATTGATTAAAAAACACAAGTTTAGTTTGCTCTTAAAAAAAGATGAAGGTAAGGTTTTAGGCCAATATAACATACCTCTTAGTATTTGGAAAATTATTGAAGAGGTTCGAATAGACAAGGTAACAAAAAATTTAAAATTTTAATGACTAATAGAATGCCAAATGACAACAGAATAAAGTATTTCATAATAATATTTAAAAACAAAAGAGATGCTAAAAATTATAGTTACAAGGGAATCAAAGCTATAACTCATAAAATAGAATTCTATAAGTAATAAAATAAAGGATAAACTTTTAAAAAAAAATGATTACAAGTTTTTTTTACGTAAAACAGAAACCAAAAAAAAAATATTTTAAAGCAATGTTAGTCATTTGCTCAGGCGACAACTGGATTTGACATGACGCAGGAAGAGATGTGACGTGGCAAGGAAATATTCCATGGCGAGGAGAAGCAAGAGATGTGACGTGGTGAGGAGTGTTATAACTCAAAAAATGGAAAATCCCAAAAATATGGCATCATTTCTGGAAGAATGCGAGCAACATGATCCTAATGTCCCACTCCCGTTGGACAGCTGGATTCCTACAGAAGGTGACTCAACGGATCCACTTCAAGATCGTCTCTACAAACTGCAATATAACATGTTCCTATGTGATCAGAAATTCGAAAAATACAAAAGTTATCTACAACAGCAATTTGAAAAAGAACAAGAAGAGATTCTAAAAAGATTTGGCGAAAAACTCGAAGAACTTGATGATCTGTATGCACCGCCTCCAGGAAATCAACAACAGATAATTCATCAGGAGCTGAATTCGCAAGTAGGGGAGTCTGATGTAGACAAAGGGGGGGTCAACTCAAGTTGAGTTTTTTTTGTAATTTCTTGCCTGGTGTCTTTTCATATTTCCCCTCTCCTTTTTGTCTTTTGGATGTTTGCTGATTTCATGAGGGCATTAGCTGTTTCGGTTTGAGCTTAAGTAGTTGAAACATTAGTTGTGCAAGCTCATTAATATCTAGTAGAAGTGTAGCTCATTATGAGCTGATGTTTAGTTATAAAATTAATGTTTGGGAGCTAGATTAGATGAGTGGATTTTGTTCTTTCATATTCTTCTTGGTTTGGGGCTGCTGCAGTTTTTTTTCTCTGGAAATTTCCTCTCACAGGCTGCTGCTCTTCGGGTTTGTCACTGCCTCTTCGGGTGGCTGCCTTCTTTACCGCTCTGGCTCCTCTTTTTGACCGTGAATTAATTCCCTGATTTGCCTCCTGGTTTCCTGTGCTGAAACCGTGGCTTCTGCTGGCTGGTTCCGTGGCTTTATTCATTGGATTTTGGCTATGTCTCTTGGGATTTCAGCAAGAAAAAACTTATGGCTTTTGGCTTTCCTTTTCTTCAGTTTTTGGGGACTGTCTTGGGAGGAATTCCAGGAGGTATTTTATGTTTTCTATGCAGTTTTTCTACTGCAGTTTTTGTGTCTTTTAATCTTCTTCTAGGTGTCTTTTAACCTTCCATATTCCCTAATATTTGGGCTGTTTGGCTGCCCTTTTTGTGCCTATAAATATTGATGTTTGTGGCTGTTTTTTATATGAAATGTGAGTGATTTTTGGAGACAAAACCTAAGAGGTTTTCTTGGAAAAAGCTTGAGAGCTTTGTTACATTTCTTCTTCTTCTTCTATGGAAATCCTGCGGGCTCTTTCCACCATTCTTCTTGGCTTCTAATCTCTTTCTTCTCGCCGCATGTATCCACCCCACATGTATCTTTCTTCTCAAGGCAAAGCTTCTTTAGGTGTCTTGTTGTGTTTGTCTTTATTGATTTATGCAATAGTATTTTCTTGGCTCCAAAGCCTTTCCAAAGTTGTCTAGACTTGCAGTAGGACTTTGTTTTATACATTTTGATTCATTGAATAAAATTATTTTTGTTTGTGTAATTTTAATATTGAAAGGCTTAGTGGCCGCTTTTTGGTAAAACTTGGGGGCTAATTCTCAGAGCTTTTTTGAGTCATTAATTATCTTTTCTCTCGATGCAAATTTCATCTCCTTTGTAAAACCCACCTTTGATTTTATATGTCACATTTGCCATAATTTGAAATGCTGCAAAATCTCAACTTTTATGAATTTTAACAAATTGTATGTCATTGAGTTCTACTCATTAAATGGAGCATTTTGATATATAGCATCATATGTCTAAATGTGAATGATTTGAGAGTTAGAGAATTAAATTTAAATTGCATTTTTCTTCCTTAGTTAAGAAATTGGATTATTATTTAAAAATAAAATCACCGTAGAAAGGGCAAAAATTTTTAAAAGGTGTTTTGCTTGCAAAGGTTCGGCAAGGGGTAATTAAGGCAATTCATTGTCCTTAGAGTATTTTATTGCCACTTCATTACAAACCAGCGTGGGATGAAGAGCTGGAAGCCGCATGAGTAGCTGGAATGGGGACTCGCCGAAGGAGGTGGGAGCTTTTGGTAGGAGTAGGAGTGGTTAGAGCAAGTGTTGAAGGTAAATGCCTTGTGAGTTCTCAGGTTAGTGCAGATTTTGGTGCTAAGTTATTGGCTGTTGGAGCTGGTTGGTGTCAGGGCTGGAGCTAGTTGTTGGGTGGGCTAGCCGTTTGCGTATGCGTGTGCTGGCCGAGGGTCTGTTGGAGAGGTAGGAGTGGGTTAGAGACTGACCAAGGGCTGCTAGAGAGCTGTTCGAGGATTGTTGAGTGCTATGCACCATAGGGGCAGGCTTAGGAAGAGCATTAGGAAGCTTGGGCCGAACTCGGAGAAGAGCGAGGAGAAAGAAGGAAGAAAATCAGTGGAGGAGAGAAAGAAATAGGAGATAACATGCCTTTAGGAAAAGAAAGTTACAGTGTTGTATATTTAACATTTCTAATTTTGGAAGTGTTTTGTTATTGATTATGATATTCATAATTCGGAAAGAGTGAATGGCTATAGTCGTGTATGCGACATGAAAATTGGAAGGTATAATTGAGAACCAATTTACTTGTATGAGGTGAATGGTAATTGGTGTGAATTATCAATTAATGATTTGGATTGATAGGTGTCCTACACACAAGAAGGCACAAGGGGTCTGACTAGGTCAGCCTTTGACTCAAGAAGGTAATATATGGTTTTTATTATGTAGCAAATTAGTTTGTGTGACATTTACTCTTGAACTCTTATGTGATTGTTATTATTCGCCTAAATTGTGGTTTATACAGCCATTGTACATGTCATTCCTTATGTTCTGTGAATATGTATATACACTATCACATGTAATCCTGTTAAAATATGATATATGTATTATACAACTATGCTTGCTTATATATTGATATAAATTTCAATCGTATTTATCTATATGCATGTATACATGTAGACATACATATAAGTAACACATATCTGGTGGTTGTAAGAATAAAAGAAATAGTCGTGATTAAATAAGTTAAGATAATGTCATGTTAGAAGATAGGTAGATGGGGCAATGCCACCTAGTAGAGTGTGACCTCAGTATAATGAAGCCTACAAGTTATGGGACCTACAGTTAGTAGAGCCTAAGGGCTAAAAACCCTAAACCTAGACATCTATACATGACATTTTTTGGGTTGAAAAAGGAAGTTATGAAATGAGCGGAAATCGATAACTATTAACTATATGTTTTGATAGTATGAATTATAGATCACATACAACTACAACTGATTTAAGTGATACTATTAATGTTATACAATAGGTAATTTAATTTGTAATTCAAGCAAGCATCATTCTTATATATTATATGGTAGGACCCTATATATTATTCTATATTACTTTTATTGTAAACTTTGGTAGCTTATACATGCTTTTTATATGTATATGTTGATTTACCTACTGATGCTCATATTCATTAGTGAATTATTACACTTGATTACTACATTAGAGTTGCATATTTTTATGGGTGTTGTAGCTCGCTAGATTATTATTCTAAATGTTATTACAGGAAAAAGAAAGAATAAGGTTGAGCCAAAATAGAACATGTTCAGTTTTTATTTTATGTTTAGGTTTGTCAATGCAAGAAGAGTTTGATATGAGGTTAATAATATGTTCATGGCTACATGTTTTGGGTTCCTCCTGTAGTTGCTCTGTAAATGAAAATTTTGGAAATAAAAAAATTTTGGGTAGCTTCCGCTTTTGAATGATGGTTTGAACAATGATATTATTTTGTGCTTCATTTAGATGTCATAATTTTTTTTATTAAATTGAAGATTAAAATAATGCATTTTAGGGGTGTGACATCCTATACATAACCTTGAGCCTAGCTTTGCTCAACCCCAAAATCCATCCAATCCCTTCAAAATTCTCCCAAATATTCCCACACATTCCTCATAACATTCAAAGGCTCCAACTCCCTAATAATATTAAGATATCATAACCAAAATCTTAATATAGAGAAATAATTTTCTAATGTGAGTAATCAGATTAAAAATATCATAACTCCTTAACCACTAATTCAAAATCTATAAAAACACTACCATTAATTCTCTAATATCCAAACCTTTAATCTTGAGTTTCTCTTTATTTATTTCCATGGAAAATTTATCTTTTGATAGCTTTAAAGTTTCAGTGCCAAATATATCCAAAATCTAAGTTCTTATTTTACCATCACTCAAATAATCCTTCCAATAATATATATATATATATATAAAGAAAATCACTATATTAAAATACAACTAGGTGCTAAAGTTCCATTTTCTTCTTCCATTTTGGTTGATGCCTTAATACTCCACATAAGGAGTATTTATAAATCCTAAGAACTATTATCCAATAAAATATCTAATCACCACCTAATATCCACTAGGTCACTTATTATATTTACTCCTAACATTAGTCATCCCTTCACAATGATCTTATCCTAAAGGTCAAGCAAATTATTGTGAGATTGAGTGGAGGCGGTTCTTTTTGGTGCCTTTGAACCCTAACGATTGATGGATAAACAAATCTAGCTGGAGAAACATGACATTTGGTGAACTCTGAGTTTGGATCTAGGTGGAGATGTTGAGGCAAGGCTTGTAGGGGAAAATGGTGAATGAAGAAGTAGCGATGGTGATCTTGGATTTGAATGGTGGAGGAAGTGGATAACTAGGGTTGGTGTTGGATTTGATGAGAGTGGAGATCGGATATGATGTAGTTGATTGGCACAAGGGCTAGCATGGCGGGGATGGTCGAAAGGGGATCACAATGGAAGTGGCGAATGTTGGAGAACGAAACAAGATTCGGTCAAAAGTAGAGGCGTTCATGACTGTGATAGTGTAATTGCCTATTATCACCCAAGTGGTGGATTCAATAGCGGCAAGGCCCAAGGAGAGCACCATTTATATGAACCCAAGTAGAAATTTATTGAAAAACAGAGAATAACATTATACTAAAAGATAACTCGGCAATTTGTAGGCTTACCTAAAACTCCAAGCAGAGAGGAGAAGGGATTTGGGAATTATAACTATTATAGGATGCCAGTAATTCCAGTTAGCTTCTTCTTACATTCTAGTTGATTCCCTAATACTTTACATTAGCAGTATTTATAGATCCTAAGGACTCCTATTACCCAATAAGACACCTAATTACTACCTAATATCCAATAGATCACTTAATATATGTAGTATTTATAGATCCCAAGGCCTTCTCCAACCGAACTCCAAACATATAAATGGCGTCCCTCGTGAGCTCCACCCGAACGACAAAACTACTGGTATTTGGTTGCGTGTGAACAGTGCGACACCAACTATTTTTCTGTCTCAACCGGATTTGTCGAAGAAATACACGAAGGAGAAAGACAGTAACCTGGGCACAAAATGGAGTTCTTTTTTTTTTTTTGAACAAAGCCGTAAAAAGGCATTTATTAACTAGGTAAAAAAATTACAACTGCTTTCCTAAGGAGGTCTAAAAGCATCATCCTTAAGGATATTAACAAAGTCATCTAAAGAAATAAAATCTTGCTCTTGTCTCCATAAAAAGGAGGAAGAAAGAGCATGCTTCGCACAAAAATCAGCAGCCCTATTAAACCTTCTAGGCATATAGTTGAAAATTACATGATTAAAATCTTTAACAAAAGAAAGATCAAAATCCAAAGAATTGCACCTCCATTTGCCGAGCTGAACATTCTTATGAAGCCACTCCATATTTGATTTGTTATCCCCTTCAATGATGATGCCCATAGCACCTATCATGTCTTCATTAAGTACTTTCTTCAACAGATTGATAGCTTGAAGCTCAATGTAAGCAACATCCCAATGCCTTACTTGGTTATCGGCTGCTACCAGAACTTTTCCCGCGGCGTCACAAACAATGATTCCAATACCAGCATAATACGGTTTAATGAAAGCTCCATCAACATTAACTTTCAACCACTTAGAAGGGGGAGGACACCAGCTGCAATCAATCGGGTAAGCCCGAGTAGTGTCCCATTGCTTCATAAGTAATGCAAGATTTACCATGGAAAAAATTTCCAAGAATATTGGCTGCCACCATAGAAGGTGTTGACCAATGTTTCCCATGCTTTTTCTCATTTCTATTCAACCAAATCTGATATACTGATTTAAGAAAGAGCACATCTTTTTGTGACAATACCTCTAACCTTCTCTCAGCTTTAAACCGGCAGGATTTATCACCAGCACAGCTATTTATAACAGCAGGTATAGAAAACCCCCATCTCTTAAGAGCTTCAAATACTTCCAAAGATACTTTACAGTGAAACATAATATGATGGATATCTTCTTTAGCATGACGGCCCCAAACACAAAGATCTGAGGCCTCTAAGCCTTTATGAAACAACCAAACCTGAGTTGGAATAGCATCATGGATAACTCTCCACCAGAACACATGCTCCCTTGGTTGCAACTTCACCTCCTTGAGCCAATCAAATCTATCATCCACTCTCCGGAATTGTACTTGAAAAACCTGCTTAGTAACTGAACAAGACAATGTCGAATAGATAAGCTCCGGTCTGTCATTTTCCAAATCCTGATAAATGCTTATACCCATAACCTCTTTTGTAAGAATTGGTCCAAATAGCTGAAGAAGCCTCCAACATCCGTTCTATCAAATCCTCCACCATATTATCTTCATTGATAGAAATATTAAAGAACGAAGGCCAAGACAAAAAACTCCTATCTAGGACCCAAACATCCTTAAGAATAGAAATTGAAGCACCGTCACCAATTTTCCATCTGATAGCAGCTTTAAGAGATCTCCAGCCCTCCTGTAGAATCTGCCAAGATCTCCCCGGTCTTTTAAAAACTGCATCCAAAGAATTCCCATAAGCATCCCTTAAAAGAGAATTATGCAATTTATCTGGTTTGCTGATAAAATCCCACGCCAACGAAGAATTATTACGTCCTCCGACCGGATGCAGAGGAACATTCGGTCGTAGGCAAAATCGCGCCTATACCGAGGTGTACCGACGGTACACCTCGGTATAGGCACGATTTTTCCTAAGACCTAATGTTCCTCTGCATCCTTACACCGAACCAAATAAAAGTTCCACGCCAACCGAGCCCTCAAAGGGCCACTCCATAGCCGAAAAGAATTGATCCCCAATCCACCTTGGTCATTAGGCAAACAAATCTTTTTCCAACTAACATAATGAGTACTTTTATGTTCAGCAGTATAATTCCACAAAAAGGATCTACAAAGCTTTTCAATTTTTTCTAAAACAGCAATAGGAACCTTAGAATGAGCAAGATGATAGTAAATAAGAGTAGAAAGTGTAGATCTAACAAGCGAAATCCTGCCAGCTAACGACAGCAATTTGGATCTCCAAGCAGCAATCAATTTCGTGACTTTAGAAAAAATGGAGTTCTATTGGAGTAGAATCACGTCATTTTTTAGTTTCACTGCATTTTGGAATAAAAAAATGCGATTTTTGGTTGGAGATTCCCTATGGAGCTTTGTATGCCAGTACCAAAAACCCTTGATCTGGTAACGTTATGAAATAGTCTCTTATTTGGCATTTACCATTCTGGTATTACCTGATTTGGTCCCTTCCCATATGGCCTCTCATTAGGTGCAAGTTCGTTGACTAAGCTTTGCTAGAAGGCCCATCTCCATATGTTTTTCTTTGTACTCTATAATGTTTTCATTTTTCTTGATGAATGATGCTCGTTAAGGGTTCGTTTGGGACAGCTTTCTTAATGCTTTCTAAAGCAGTATTTTAGTTTAAAAAAATTTTGAATTAGAAATTTTTATACTAAAAAACTTTCGTTGTCCCAAACGAAGCCTAAATATCGAGGTCTTCCTTTCATTTTCGGTCATCTAAGTTCACTGTTACTTATCTCATCTATTTTTGTATTGCAGATTTGGAGTGTGGGAAGCAGCCAAATGGGTTGCAAGAGTCCGTGAGCTGACAAGATATGATCCATTACATCCAGTGGTGCTCAATCTTACGGCTGATCTTGTTGAGGACAGCAAATACTTGCAGATCAAAGAATTAGCAATGGAAACTGCCTTCCTCATCAGAATGGTAGCAGACACAAATTGATTCATATAACCCAGCTGCCCTAACACTTTGGAGTTTGGAGAGGTGTGAGTGAGTCTAAGTTGACTCGTGACCTGGCTCGGGCTCAACTCAATAATGGCTTGTGTGCTGAGATACGATGAGCTAATGAATCAAGTTTGAGCCAGCCTTGACTTGACTTGATTGCTTGTGAGCCGGTTCGTTTAAAAAATATTAGTATAAATGCACTTAAAACATATTAGCATTCGTGATTTTAAGTATAATGTTGTGAAAAAATGTGTAAAATTATATTTCACTTCTTTATATTAAGTGATTTTTTAATTATTTTTCTTATAATTTATCATTCGTTTTATCATTTTATTATAATAATTGCTTAAATCATAATCATTTTCTTTCATAAAATATGAGCCTGCTCACGGATGAGTTAGAGCTGGCTAACGAGCCAAGATTGATATGTTTTATTCTACAAGTTCGAGCCAGCTGACGAGCAGGCTCAAACTCGATTAATTAATCAAGCTCAAACTCAAGGTTAGGGGTGACTCGAGCTCAACTCTGACTTGTTTACACCCTTACATTGGATGCTCTCTCTCTCTATCTCTAGAGCTAGGAGTCTTATTTATTTATGCAGGATATTTTAAAATATTTTACCCTATTTTGTGTAAATATATAAGACGCCCTCCTTTTTAACTTTGATGGTCTGCTTTTCTTTTC
Source organism: Dendrobium catenatum (assembly GCF_001605985.2). Lineage (NCBI taxonomy): Eukaryota > Viridiplantae > Streptophyta > Magnoliopsida > Asparagales > Orchidaceae > Dendrobium > Dendrobium catenatum. The sequence goes on along the minus strand of NW_021386940.1, from coordinate 227,838 downwards.
CCTTTTATTATAATGGGAGGCAGTTGTTATGGCTTCAGATGCGAGATTAGTGTGGAACTTTGTTCTCTCAGCAGATCAAAAGGGTCAAAATAGAGATTAGATTGGGAGTTTGTTCTCCAATGAGATCTAAAGGATTTATAGAGACGTTGGAATGGAAGCTTATTCTTCTTTTATTTTTATCATTTTTGTGTGTGAAGAACCTTATTCCTTGAATAACAGAAGGAAGATGAGGGTTTTTTTTTATGAGAAATCTAGATGTTGAGATTTTGGATATAGTTGTAATATTCAAATTTGGCAACAATAATATTAAATTTTCTTACTACTTTTAAAGTAATTTTTTAATACAAATAGTTTTTGAACTTAAACTTTTTATTTTAAAAAATTATTTTAGAAAGTAATAAGAAAGTTGTCTCAAATGATGCCTAAGAGTCAAATTTTGATAAATTTAAGAAAAAAAGGCACTTTCTAATACTTTATTAATATATTTTTTTAGGTCTACCTCTCCATTTCTTAAAGTAAGTTGGATTTAATACATCTGTTCTTCTAATCGGATCATCAAAAGGCTGACATTTTGTGACCAAATCAATTAAGGTGACTCTCTATAATCTTATCTATTATTGAATCTACTACAACTTTTTTCACGCATGTTATCATAAGATTTTAAAGAAAAAGAAAATAAATTTGTAAAAGTATTTAGTAAGAAATATTGTAATCTATATAGGTTTGATGGCTGAATTGAGAACTAAAACAATGGCTACCTGTTTTGGCCATAAACTATAGTTAATATGAATATGCAACTGTAGAACTAGTCAGCTATGAAAGTATGAGATGCATCAAGAGAGGAGGTGTGTGTGTGGAATTTTTATTACGTCCGGTGTCCTGACGTAGTTCTATGTTCGGACGCCTATAACACGTCGCCACGTGCTAATACTCTTTACCGCACGGCCCGACGACCCGACTCGGACCGGAACCCGGTATTGCTATGTTCGTGTATTGCTCGGTATTGCTAAGTATTGCTCGGTATTGTTAAGTATTGATTGGCAATAACCAGAAATATTGCTCTATCAAGACCAATACCTAGCAATACCTAACAAAACCGGGGTATTGCTCGGTATTGCTAGGTATTGGTCTTGAAAGAATGGTATTTATCGTTACCGAGCAATACCTAGCAATATTCTGGTATGCACAAATCAGCCAATACATAGCAATACCGGGTCCATATCCGGGTCAGGTCATCGGGCCGCGCGGTAAAGAGTAGGAGCACGTGGCACCATTTTACTGGCGTCCGAACATAGAGCTACGTCAGGACACCGGATGTATTAAAGATTCATGTGTGTGTGTGTGTGTGTGGGGGGGGGGGGAATTAGTGGGGGGGGGGGGGGGGGGGGAATTAGTGCTTTAAAAAATAATCTTAAGCATGAGTACTTTTTTTCAAACTTTAGGAATAGACAAATTAATTTGATAATGCGGAAGCTACAACTTTAACAACAATTTCAGTAATGATGATGAAATTCAAATTTCATAATAGAACATGCATCTCAGAAATTCATTAAGCAGTTATAACGAAGATGAAGTGTATAAAGTAAAATGCATAAAATAAAATCAGAAAAAACACATCAAATTTTATAGTGGTTCGGTCAAACATTGACCTATGTCCACTCCCCGGAATCCTTAACTCCGAGTATTGCACTAACACAAAGTGACTCACCTTTTGCTCCCTCAGAAAGGCGGAGAAGCTCTTACAAACTCTATTCCACCAATCCGACGCGGCAGAGGATCTAAACTCTTTTCACAGGCAAAGAACCTTGACTTATTTTTCTCCCTCCTAAAGAAGGCAGAGAACCTTAACTCCTTTTGCTTATTCTTGGATAAGGCAGAGAACCTTAAGGACGGACTAAGATGCCTCTCCCCTTAGAGAGCTCCCACAAGACTCACCAAGACCACAGGAGGAGCAAGCATGCAGCTAGCCCGGAGCAATCGTGTGATACCCCTCATACTACTTCTCCCTCACACTCAAACTCACCTTCTCCTTCCTCTCACAAACCTTGATTTTCTCCAAAAGCTCCCTCTCAGAGTTCCTTCTTCAGCCACGTTCGTCTCTTCACCTCTTAGAAAAAGGTTAAAGAAATGCTTTTATAATAGAATTCAAGAAACCCTTAAATTAAAGTTGGTTGTCTTCTGTTTGTATAGTACAATCCATGTTCGTATAATACGATCAATTCAAAACTAGTCCCATCAAGTACGATGTAAACAATCGTTCAAACGAACTTTTCTAATTTTATGAACATATCATACAGTATGATCCATAGATTGTCCAGCACGATCCATAGATTTTCTAGTACAATATGTTCAATTTCCTCTGTTCGTGTGGGACGATTCTTTGGAAGAGGAAAATCGTCTATGTTTTTAGGAAAGTTGTCCATTACGATACAGTCTTGGGATGACCAAAATTCATCTCTGTTAATTGTTTGGTATGATGTACATCATAAAATATAATATATTATCATTAATTAAATTTAAATCAATATTTGATTGACTAATCACGAGGGTTAGTTTTAAGAAGCTTTCAAATTTTTATATAGTATGATTTGCATCGTACATTACGATCAGTTCAAACTTTCAATTTCAAAATCTTACTTAAATTAATCTGGTGACTAAGATTTTGATAATAAAATGAATCGTACAGTACGATATATATCATACAGTACGATTAGTTTATAGAACAAGAGATTTTAAGTAGCTGTTAAAACATTATCTGGAACACTTGATCATATAATACGAATTAAATTCGTACAGTATGATTAATTCAAAAAAAATTCTCTCCCTCTGTGTGTGTGTGCGCGCGGTTACCCACTTGCATACATTGTAATGTGGCCTGACTAAAAAAATAGAAAATTCAAGAAAATGAAAATATAGACTCTTTTTACTTGACATCATAACCTACTCAATCTTGAGTCTTTTGGTCTCCTTGAGTATTGTACCTGCAATTCGTTAGTACACAAAACATAAATAATATCCAATTTACTTTTCTGAGAATGTACAATTCAAGAAGAGCTCAATAGGGTTTGTCATCATCAAAATCACAGACTAGAAATTCTAGATTTGCAACAACCTAAGCTTCCATTTAAAAGATTTGTTAGCAAAAGAAGTTGCCAATTTTAGTTCTATAGCTTATTATTGAAATAAATAAGTATATTTTTCTTTTACTTAAACTTTATTAACCTTTTGATTTAGATTTTTGGGTTGGAAAAATGCAATAATATTTAGGCTAAATTGAGCATAAAAAAGATTGCTTGGATTTTAATAGTACCCGAGGTCAAAGATTTTGGTTTCATTTTTAACAACTTTCTTGCTGCTTTCTGAAGCAATATTTTAATACAAATTTTTTTTATTTTTTTCTCTAAAAAGTTGCTTCAGAAACAACAACTTTCTTGATGTTTACTGAGCATACTTGGATAATTTTTCATTGGAAGACAAAGATTAAGATGTTTATTGCTTTAAGAATTGTTATGCACGGAAGAGATAAATCAACCACCCAACTTGATAATACAATTAGGAGTTCTTTAAGTGCTCTTGAGCTCTTCTTGCGAGAGATAGAGAGGGAGAGGGAGGAGAGGGAAAGAGATATAATTTGGAGGAGGAAAATTTATCTTAAAACTTTATTAAAAAATTTCCTCAAATTAATACATCTCATACAATGCCTATATATAAGCATTTATATTATTGTGATGTCTTGTGGAATAAACTAAACTTGAACCAATCCTAACAAGAATTCAAGTGAATGATTTCAAGTAGTGAAGAATCTAACCGTATAAGCCTTAGGCTTCGTTTGGAACAAAATTTCTTATTACATTTTAAAGCAATTTTCTAATATAAAAAATTTCTTAAAAGCAACAAAAAAACAGTGGTCAAAAGCTATTTCAAACGAAGTCTTAGTTAGTGTATGTAGCTTAGTGGGTTTGATATCTCCATGTCGAAGGATGATGAGCACATTAATGAAATTGGGTAAATAACTTAAATTTATATTTAAGATTTTTCAAAAAAAAAAAAAAAAGTTGTAGGAATTTATTTGAATTAAAATATTATTTTATTTAATGATCAAGCACTTGTTTGGCTAATCATTATAATGTTGATTATAGATAGATATAGCAAGTTCAATTATTTTATATGTTTCATGACATATACTACATTTGTTTAATTATACTTTTCACCTAATTGAGATTAATTTGAATAATACTAATTTTTCTTAATTAAGTGATTCACATTTTTTTTTCCAAATTTACATGATTTCACATGATTCATATGTAGCATTAAATTTGCCAAAATGAATTATGTTTAATCATCTAAATTAAAAATTGTAAGCACATATTTTATTTATTTTTAATGAAGAAAATTCAAAGTGTTCATGAAGCTTCAAATTCTAGTTGAACTTCCATTTCATATCATCTTTTAGTACTTTTACAATGTTGTACTATGTATATATTTCTATCTTAAATTTATATTATAGTTTAATATTAAGAATATGCTCAACTTTTCCTTATTTTAGAATTTTTCTCAAGGTGATCCTCTTTACACTTAGAATTGTACCTAGGGGTGTCAATTTCGGGTCACGGGTCGGGTTTGGGTTGAACCTGAAACTGACCCGGCACTCTTCGGGTTCGGGTCAACCCGACCCGTTTTTGCAAACGGGTCGATTTTTTGGACCCGAACCCGACCCGCTTGGGATTCAGTCATTTGACATTTTCCGCATAGGCGGCGACTCGCGAGAGACGGCAGCGGCCGCCGGCGGTGCAGGAAACACGGGGCAGGCGCTAGACGGCGACGTGACTCGAGGCCTCGGGCTGTCGGGTAGGCAACGCGCGTCACGCGGGCAGGCGACCACGACGCGACTCCGTCTCGGGCAGGCTAAGCGCGGTCACGCGGGCAGGCGACCGCGACGCGACTGAGCAACTCTGTCTCGGGCAGGCTATGCGCGGTCAAGTGGGGCATCCGGGGCAATTTCCGGTTCATTCCGAGTCATTTCCGGGTCAACCTGACCCAGTTTTGCAAACGGACGATTTTTCGGATCTGAACCCGACCCGCTTCGGGTTCAAGTCAACCCAAACCCGAAATTTTTGGGTCGGGTCTAATATTGACACCCCTAATTGTACCCTCTAAAATTGCCTGTGCCATAAGACACTTTTTGATGATTTAGACTTAATTTTTACACGTTCAAAGTTTAATAGAATATCTATGATTAAATTCTAGCATTTTTTAAGAATTCGGATCTCAAGTTTTAATTGATTCTTGCTCTAGTTAACACCTCAACTTGATAGAAAGTAAAAATTATAATCAAATATATTTTACTAATTTATGGTCCCTAGAGAAAGCTTATTTTGAAATTTAGGGAGGAGTTGCGCCTCATAATTTCTTCAAAATTATAATTTTGCACCACTTTTTTTTTTTAATATTTGAAATATATTTTCGAGCATTCAATATCTAAAATTAGTATATGTCACATCATTTACATAATTTTAGAGGAAATATTTGACCTCGGAACTTTTACATAATTTTAGAGGAAATATTAGCTAAACTTGCTTTCAACACTTGCTAAATATATTGATGAGAAGAATCTTTCACCGATACAAATTATCTAACCTCCAAATGAGTTCAAATCAAACATTTGAAATATATTTAAAAAATTATAAAAATTAATTAAGAACCAAACGGTATTCAATTCTAATATGCTCAAAATGAAATTGAACAACTTCACAAGTAGAATATAACGAGCCTAAGATAATTTGAGTCTAACATTCTTAAGACATTTAAATATTTGATAAACAATTTACGATAAAAAAGATAAATATGAATTGTACAACAAAATAAATTGAATTCTAGCCAAATTTATTAAAATGTCCATTTTAAATAACCTATTAATAGAACAACATCATTATCCACATGAGATAAAAGTTCAACAGCTGAAAGAACTCAAGAACTCTATTACATTTTGCAGTGATCACTTTTGACACTACGTTCATCAATTGCCACCACCATCATCAGATTTCTGTCATTCAAGTTTTATGATTTGATTATTATCATATAAACATACTATTGGATTTTAATCTTCTTATAAACACCTAATTTTTGCAATCCTTATAACAAAAATCAAATAATTATGCTCACTTTGTATAATCACCTCTTCTTCACTTGGGAAGAAAGATAAATTCTTATTATACCTTTCAATATAAAATGAATTATTACAACTTGATCAAACTTTACCCTTTGGAACAGCTTTTGTATTGCTTTATAAAGCAACTTTTTAATATAGAAATTTTTTGAAAAAGAAAATTTTATATTAAAAAGTTGTTTTAGAAAGCAATAAGAAAGCTGCCCCAAATGAAACATTAGGCTTTCTTTGGAACAACTTTTTTATTACTCACTAAAATAACTTTTTAATAAAAAATTTTAAATTGCAGAAGATTCAGTCAAACAACTAAATAATCTTATTTTCACCACCACAAATATCAGCTCAGAAAATAACAATTTATTTGCAAGCTTGACCTCATGAGTTTGTCAAAGATTCAAAACACATTCATTTCCTCAAGTAAATAACTAAAGGTCCATATATTAACAACATATATTTTGCTCGGGACGATTTTCTTACTGCTTCTTAAAGTAAATTTTAATAAAAAATTAAAATTTTATACAAAAAAACTGTTTTAAGAAGCGGTAAAAAAGCCGTCCCAAACAAAGCTATATTCTCCAATGAAAAATGAGATTAATAAAAAACACCTCAAAGAAAAAAATTACTATTTTTAAGACAAGCATTCATAAATATTAGGATAAAGTTCCAAGAGAAGTGCTATGGAGAGTTCTAGAAAAGGAGTTAATAATGCTTATATTCAAATCATTAAAGATATGTATGCAGGAGCTATTATTTGTGTTCAAACACAAGGTGGTTTGATCAAGTATTTCCCTATTTCGATTGGGTTACATCAAGGATCAGCCTTAAGCCCATATCTTTTTGCTTTAGTCATGGATGTTCTCACTAGACATTTGCAAGAGGATGTACCTTGGTGTATTCTTTTTGCTGATGATATTCTTCTTGTTGATAAGACTAGAGAGGGAGTTGAAGGTAAACTTGAATTATGGAGGTCAACCTTAGAGTCTAAGGGTTTGCGCTTGAGTAGATCTAAAACAGAATATATGTAGTGTAATTTTAGTAGTAATAAACTCAGTGAGGGGATTGTGACTTTGGGCGATCAAGTCATTAATAATAGTACACATTTTAGATATATTGGATCTATTGTTCATAGTGATGGTGAAATAGATGGGGATATTATCAGCAGAATTCAAGTTGGATTGTTGAAGTGGAGGAATGCATCAGGTTTGTTGTGTGATAGAAAAATACCCTTCAAACTCAAGGGAAAATTCTATAAGATGGTGGTGAGGCCTACAATGCTTTATGATGCTGAATGTTGGTCATTAAAAGAGAAGCATAATACCAAGTTAAGTGTGACAGAGATGAGGATGCTCAAGTGGATGAGTGGCTTTGCCCTTAAAGATAGGGTACGAAATGAGCATATACGTGAAAAGGTGGGAATAGCTCCAATAGAAGATTAAATTATAGAGAGTTTCCTTAGATGGTTTGGTCACATAAAACGGCGGCCTTCCGATGACCCGGTTAGGAGAGTAGAGGTATTATATTTGACTTATTTTAAGAAAGGTAGAGGCAGACCTAAACAGACTTGGTTAGAAAATATTAGGAATGACCTTTCTTTATTAGATTTAAACGAGAATTTGACTTTTAATAAGACACAATGAAGAAAAAAGATTCATGTAGCCGACCCCACGTAGTGTGATAAAGGCTTGATGTTACTATTATTGTTGTATCAGACACGCATTCATAAACATTAGGTCAAGAAATAGAGAATAACATAGATGATGGGGCTTCAAAGATGTAGTTTAAGTAAAGCCTTTACTCAGTAAAACATAGTCCTCTGCTGTTCGATTAAAATCTGGATCTAAAAATTTGGCTTAATGCATAGTTCACCTAATGGAAAACCAACTGAACCAAGTCAGAGTAGGTAGAGTATTGTGATAGGAAGTAGATGCGATTTCAGTCAAAATCAACAAACAACAACAAGAAATTAGGAAAAATAACACACTACGAATCTTTTTATTACATGATATATAACATAAAATAGCAACATACAGTTGGATTTTCAATTAGAGAGGAAGATCTCACTCTTCCAAATTCGTAGCCATCGGCTAGAGCCCTTTCAACCAAAAAAAAAATCTAATTTTAGCAAACACAAGTATATGCCACAAACCCTAGGGTAAAAACCTACTTAAGTGTGAGACCTCGTTCCCTTACTGTTCCTCTCTGACTTGGATTTTCCTCCCAGGATCGTCCGGGACGATATTGAGATCGTCCAGGACGATCTGTACTGTTCAAAATATCGTCCTGAGAATAGTTCTGGGAACCGTCCAGGACGATCGATTTTGGTCTGATCGTCCCGGGAAGATTTTGCGATCGGCC
>NW_021386940.1:155502-214960 GCF_001605985.2 Dendrobium catenatum | reverse complement strand
AGAATGCTAATGTATCTGAAGTTGAAGCAGAAGGAGAAAGTCATGTCAATGAAGAAGACAATAAAGCAACTACACAAATATATAAAATAAAGAAATAAAGTGAGATTGGAGCTTCGAAAAAATTTAAATGTATTCTTAAATATAATGAATTATTTTGTATGTTACTATTGTTTCATTTTAGAGCTAATGAAATATTAACTGATATAGGAGATAAAAGAAAAAATATTATAGATGAAGAAGAGTTGGAGGATGACTTTTACATTAATTATGAAGATTCTTCTGAAGACAATCAAAGTGATGATGAGCCGGCTTTGGGTCTTGATTCTAAGGGGATGTTTTATTTTTAAGTTAGTTTATTTTAAATCTTGTATTCCAGTAATATTATCTTAAAACAAATCTTCAAATTCATAGTTGACATAATATTCTGTTATTTTTTGTCATTATTTATAATTTTAAATTAATTTATTTTAGTCGTTTTGAGGCTTACGCCTCGATCCGCCTCGAGGCTTACGCCTCGCCTCGCTTAGAAAAAACGCCTCAATTCCCGATTTCACCTTTTAAAACGTTGATTTCAACTAAACTCTTAAAGGCATGAACTAAGAGGTTGGATGATAATGACTTTTGAAGGTGAAATTGTGGATGAATGATGTTTGATATTATACGGACATGGTTTCTATTCCCACAACTCATCGGACTTCAATTCAATTATGCAATGTCATGGATTCTTATAATACTATTATAGAATTTATATGATGTTTGTAAATTTGAGTGGGCCCTTTTTGCTTCTATTTAATATATTTAAAGCAATATTATGTTATGTTTATATGATATTAATAATTTGTTTTTACATTTTGGTACTTTAATTGTTGAAAATATTTATATTTTTTATATTTGATTCTATTTTTAAAATAAATCGTGCGACACTATATGCTATAGCTCCACAAGACCTTTAAGCTATAGGATGCTATTTGCTATTGTCAAGTGTGGTGAAGGGTCTAGAAGTCTTAGAGCTGAATGTTGACATAACATCATCATTCAAATTAGTAATATGGAAAAGAATCCCTTTTAGCATGGTTTGAACAGTGATTAATGTATGAAGTAGACATTATGCTATAATGTATGGCTACATGAAAAATTGGCGTGGAGGCAATGGAAAGATAAAGTCAGCCTGTGATATAATAGGCAACAGTAGTTTGGAAATAACTGCATTTTTGTCAGAGGTTAAGGAGCACTAAAGCAGCTAAAGGCTCCTTAAACTTAAGTCTAGGATTGGTCTTTAGTAAAATCTCTTTTGTAAATGTTGACCCCAGTACTAGTATCCGGATCAAGTCGACCACGCAAGGTGAATTTCAAAAGAGGAAAGAGCTCGAAATCGCACAAAAACTCACCCGACTGTGTCGACCGAAAACCAAAATCGTCGAAACGACCTTCGTTCGCGAAACGAATAGCGCCGATGCTTCTAGAACAATAAAAACAATTAAGATCGACACACATATTGATGGGGGTCGCCGATTGACGAAAATTTTAATTTTGGGCTTGCAAATTGATACGACAACATGCTCGAATGAAAATGACGTGACATGGCGACCAACTCGATGCACAATAATTTTTTTTTATAATTTTATGCCATATAATTACTTTTTTTTAGAGGGAAAGAGAAAGAGAGGTTTTAAAATAGCGAGAAAAATTTTCTAAATAAAAAAATCCCCAAAAATACCCAAAATACCCCCTCACTTAACTCTTAAACCCTCTTTACCCTCACAACCGACCCCTCACTCCCACTCACGCTCAAATGCACGCAAGGAGCCGCACCTCTTGCGACTCCCTCTCCTCTCTTGCGATCCAACCGTCGGCCTCCCTCCAAGCTCTCCAAGATAACTCTTCATCTTCTTCTTCCTCTATTCTCCATACTCCTCCTTCCTTCTCTCTTCTTCTTCTTCTCCATTTTCCTACTTCTTTCTTCCTCTTCCATTTCCCGCTTGCAGTTCTTTTATTTTTCCTCTCCCTCTTCCTATGATTCTCGTTCATCTTATTCTTCTTTCTACACCACATTCTCTCAAAACATACACAAATTCTAATCCTAATTTTTTTTCTCCAAATCCATCACTCAAACCACCCATGCTCCTCAAAAAACACTTCCTACGCACCCCCAAACAAAAAGCCCCATCATCCTCCACTTTCTCTCTCTAGCCTAGAGAGAAAATTTTTTCTCTTTAGAATGAGAAATTATTTCATAAATATCTTCCTCTTCATCCCAAACACTCACCTTAGCCACCATTCTTCCATATATTCCTTCCTAGAGAGAAAAAATCCCCTCTATTTCTCTCTCCAAAATTGAAAAGAGAGGGCTTTTCTCTCTCTAAACCTCACCCCCCCATTTCCTTACATCTCCTAAATCCCTCTCCATGCAAATTCCATTCCCATCTTTCCTTATCTTTCTCTCTAGAAAGAGATATCACCCTATCTCTTTCTCTCTCTAACATTTATAAAAAAAGAGCATGTGTATTTAATTATATTGTATAGGTGAAAAATAAATAAATTAAATTATGCATCGCAAATTTACCTTCATCATCACCATTTTCCGTCGTTACCTCGATCACTGCGCACCCAAGGTAAAAGACTGACATTAGAATTTCAATTTTCAATGCATAAAATAAGTACTCATGACCGCTTTTATCAGCGAGCGAGGAAACATAAGTACCCGTGACCGCTTTTAGTAGCGAGCAGGGAAATTCGTATGCATGAAATATAAGTACCCGTGATTGCTTTTATTAACGTGTGGGAAAATTTATTATTTATAAAAAAAATTAATTAAGTACCCGTCACTACTTTTTTTAGGCGGGAAAAATGCTGTGTTTTAAACAGGTACTTGAAGACCCCGTGATCGCTTTTATTAGCATGCAGGGAACGAGACCGCGGCCGCGGTGTCCCCTAACACCTACCGTGACTGCTCTTCTTAGCAGGCGGGGAGGCTTTACACTTCCGTTGCAGCCCCTTAAGTCGGGATGATGTCGGGGTGCTGCCAAAAATTTCAACAGAACCCATGACTTAGAAAATTAAAAAAAAAAAGAAAAATATTAAAATCTATGTAAAGTTTTAAGTTAACAAAAAAAAAAGCTGTGGAAGGGCAGGTGTTAGTAGACTTCTTGGCAGCACATCCTATCTTGGCAGATTCCCCACTCAACGATGATTTAATCAACGAACAAATCATGCAAGTGTGGGCTCCAAAAATTCGGCCCCGACCTCCCCGCTCGCTTTTCTTTTTATTCGGTGAGGGAGTTTTAACGGAATAAGTTCCGGGGTAAATTTTGGAAGGCAGATGGGTTTGTAGATAAGACACTACCCAGAGATTTTGCCCTTATCTTGGGAGGACTTTATGATCTGAGTTATGGTTTCCTATAGGCGCAAGCCCCTATAGTTAATTACCCCTCTCGATCACGAGAGAAAACTTTTGATTAAGACTAGTCATCGATCAAATACATTGTATCCATAGATACGTAGTATCAGGCATATAGTAGCAGCATGGGTATGGAATTTGAGAACTAGATTTGGCTTTGAGAATTTGAAAAGTTTGATATTTAAAATAGAAATTGCACAATCTCACACTTAAAGCGGATGGTGGGGGAATGGATGATGGACCCAATCAAGATCCCATGGTTCCGTCGTCCCGGGTCATCGTGGTCCCTGGTCTACTTAGTCAGAGGAGTTAGTCGACCCAACCTGAGAGAAGGATCCTTGTTGGCAGCCATGGGTTGTTTCGTCCTAGGGGATCTTGTAGACCTAGGGTGAATGTTTGTCTAAGGGGACAAATTTGAATCCACCTTAGCTGACAGAGGGCTTCGTGCCCTATCGATCATATCCTATTGATTCATATCTCAAGGATTTGATGCCAATAAGGAGCGTATTGGCTCTGGCCATAACCGGTATTTTGTGGTGCCATTTGGTGGCAAAACCACTCAGTTCAGAGGGCCCCAGGTTGTCATAGCCGTTTATCCTGCGGTGCCATTTGGCGACAACCGCCGGTTAGAGGACACGTGCCACGTCCTTATTAGCAGGAGACTATTTGAGAATGGATCCTAGTGATATTTTCGACTAGGCATTTGGCTCTTTGTGAGCAGGAGTAATTTTAATTTGTCCACTTCGGCAAGCTGTTGCGGAGAGTGGATGGATTTTGCATTAAGTGTTTTAGGGATAATTTCAATTTTAAATATTTGAGATTTTGAGATTTGTGGAGTTTGGATTTTGAATGGACTTTTGGAAGACATTTGAAAGTATTCGTGAACCCCTCCGGTTGAGATTAGCATTCAACACGGCCATCATCGGGGTGTTTGGGGTCATTTTCCTTTATTGATTGAACCCTGCAACTCGACCAAGCTGTTGCTCGAGGATCGGGTTTCTCGTAGGCTTTGTGCCTTTTGTTCATGAATTTTATTTGTTGAAGGCTTAATATGAATGTATAAGATAAAAATTTCGGTCAACTTCGTGACCGCATATTTATCCAATAATTTGAACATTGTCTACTCCTATTTACATGCTTAGGAGGATTGGGTTTCGTAGGATTCGTGCCTTTTATTTAGTGAATTCTTTTGATTTTAGACCTTGAAGGCCTAATATGAATATATTAAAGCAAATACACGGTCGCCAGAACCGTGTATTTGTAAAGGTCCGAACCCTGCCGACTTTTATAGATCCGTATAGAAGGATCGGGTTTGAACTTGAATTCACTTATCGACCCACGCAGCATCCCTAGGCTTCACGTGTGTATCTACAACACGCTCGCCGGGGCCCATGTGGGTTTTGATTATATTTTTCCCTTTTGTGTACCTATGTGTATACAATTTATAGTGCAAGTGCAGGGGTACTTTGAAATAATTGTAGTTGTGCATATAACTATCATTTGGATGCACACAACTTTTCATTTGAGAATTTATACATGCCTTATGTCCGCTAATACGAGTGTTGCGGATTTGGTGGCGTGCATCTTGGTGTTGACTCCCCCTTTCTCATTCACCGGGGAGTTCTTCTGGACTTTGATATTTGTAGATGTGAATATCGTTTTCTTCCTGAATATATGATCAAGAAGGAATTTTGGAATACCAGGAAGTTTGGTTCTAATTTATTCAAACTTCCTTTTCGTTTCTGGCTGGGACTGTACTTTTTTTTTGTACATTGAGGCGCCCTTGTACCCAAAATACTTGAAGAATCTTGTTTACCAATGTTGTGGATGATATTTGTACTTGTGCCCATAGTGGTTCGTTGTGCATACGAGGTACCTACTGTTGTTATCCACAAGCATGTTATATTCATTTATAAGGACCCGTTGCATCCTCTACGACTTCCTACAAGTATTCGTAGGAGAGTCATTGCTCTTGCATCTCACCCACCTTTCACCAATCTCAAGTGGGTTGTTGATTGTTCTTGTTTGTAGATGACGGGTCTTTGATTACTGGTCTCCAGTATTGCCATCTCAATCAACAGGCATTGATACTTGTGTTGGAGATTCCAATGATGCATAGGGGAGGGACGCCTGTGTATTTCATTCTTGCAGGTACGATGTACCTGATCTCGTAAAGACTATTGTAAGAGTCCACTACATTCTTTATTTGCATGCATTGTGGTCTTGTAGTGTGCTTGTTTGTATCTCTAGGATGTTGCAGTATCCTTCCTATGAGAACTCGTAGGTGTTCGCAATTGTTGCATATCAAGTCCCATCTGCTTGTAGACGACAGGTGCATCTATTTTCTACTGTCTTGTGATAGGATATATAAACATCCTAACACTTGTGGTAGGCTATTTGTATTCTCCTTGCAAACCGCATGTTGTGTATACAATGAGTCTCATACAAATGTCCATAGGCATCTGCACCTACTATGCATCGTCCGCCTCTACTTGTGAGCCTTTCATATTGCATATTTGACTGTTATGACTTGCAAATGTTTCTTGTATTTGTTTAAATTCAAGTGCATGTTCAAGCTATTCAAATAAGCTCAAATCCCTTTACATTTGGCTCAAATCCGGATTCAGGTTCTCTTGCATATGATTCAAGATCTTGTGAGCGTCCAAATCTAATCCTGCTTGGCCAGACTCGATTCAAATCCTTGTTCATTCAAATTTGATTTGAGTTCACAATGAGTCAAAGTTCTGCTGTCTAAATCAGATTCTTGCTCTAGTTCAAGTAGATTTATTCCTTGCAGTCAAACTTGATTCAAGTCCTTTTGATTGAGTTTTAGTTCCAATTTAATATGTTCTTATTTGAATTTGACCTTTAATTAATCATTTGAGTTTCGTTCTGATTTAGGTCCACAAGTCATCTGTTTGTGTTCAATCAAGTTCAAAGGTCCACAGTTCATGTTCATTTGAGTCCACATCTTTGTTCTTTTTGAGTTCAAACAGGTCTGGGTCCGAGTTCAAGTTTCGCTTGTTCAAATTCTGCCCAAGTCTCCTGTTTCAATAAAAATTTCGGTAGCCTCCTGGCGTCTCCCCCGTTTAGGGGAAAAACCAAGAGGCAATCTTCCCCTCGACGCTACGTGAGCGCTTCAGGTAGGTTTCAAAAGTGACACCGCGGTCGCATGTTTTATTTAAAATCCCCGCCCGCTACGTGAGCGTTTAAGGGTGTGGAGCACGAGTCAGAAAAACACAGATTTCCCCCCTCTGCACTACGTGAGCGTTCGGGGGTACTTATATATACAAAAATATATTTTTATCCTCCTCGCCGCAAGCGTCGCACCAGTTTCCCGCCCTACAACGCTACTTGAGCATATAAGAGGTTTGCCGGTCCGTTGCTAGCATTGAAGAGGGATCCTTAAGTCGTCGCGAGCATCGCACCGGTTTCCCTCCCTACAACGCTACGTGAGCGCGCAGGGGGTTTACCAGCCCGTTGCAAGCATCGAGAAAAGAATCTTAGGCGATTTTCCGCCTCGTCGTAGGCGTCGCACTAACTTTCCTCCCTACAACGCTACGTGAGCGCGTAGGGGGCTTGCTAGTTCGTCGCGAACGTCGAGGACGGAAATCTGAGTTTATAATTTTTATACCTTCGGGACCGGCGGACTGGCGGTGTAGGGCACGGATGTCGAGGCGGGGACCGAGGTAGGAGGCATGCATTTTTTTTGTAAATCAATTTTAATTAATCATAACTAATTACCTCTTTAACAAAAAGAATTAATTATAATTATAATAATTAACTATAATTATAATAATTAATTATGTTTAATTTTAATTAATAACATTCAATTAAAATTAAAAAAATGTCAGGGCTCACGATCCGACGAGGTGTCGTCGGGCGAGCAAGGTCGGGCGGCGCGCACGGCAGGGAGAAAGTTATCTTCACAGCAAGTGAGCTCCGGCTCTTGCTTCCGACCAAAGTTTTGTAACTTCCTATCCGAAGGGAAGGAAGTCGTCGAAGGGCGAAATCGAACAGCACGAAGGAGCCGAAGACGCGATCTAGAGGGAGGAGGTCACCTTTGCTGTCGGTGAACTCCCTTTCTTGCTTCTGATCGAAAGTGTTGTAGCTTCCGACAGGAAGAGAACGTCGTCGTCGGAGGGAGCGAGAGAAAGGGAGCGGAGCGGGAGCGAGAGTGCTTCGGAGAGGATTATAGAGGAGAGCTTGTGCGTGCAAGCTCAGGAGAAGAGGCCGAAGGCCTCCTTTTAATGGGCATTTAATGATGTTAGGTGAGTCGTGCGCGCGACGTGGGGGATGCGACATCGAGCAGCAGAGATCGTGCGATGGACGGCTTCGACAGAGCAGGTATGGTGGGCACGATCACTCCAATCTATTTTTTTTTTTATTCGTAGGTCAACAACAAGTCGAGGAAAAAGAAAGATTACAATTTTGGGAGATGTATTTTGATGGGGCATCCTCGATTAAACCTATCCGACCTCCAAATATTGCAAGGGCTCGAGCCGGCATCAGTCTCATTTTCGTAGCACCTGAGGGAGGTATAATGAGATTTTCATTCAGTTTGACTGAATCTCGAACCAACAATGAAGCTAAATATAAAGCTTTAATATCAAGACTGAAGATTGCAATCAATATCAAAATTCAAAATCTCCAAATATTCGGCGATTTTCAACTTGTAATAAATCAAGTCCTGGACATTGACAAGATTTGCAAACTTGAATTGGCCCACTACCAGTGGTGAGCTCTCGAGCTTCTGAAATAGGTGCCAAGTGTTAGAATAGCTCGAGTTCCTAGATGTCAAAATAATAAAGCAGATTGTCTGGCCAAATTGGCCAGGAAATGGCGAACATCAATGAGGAGAGGCCTATATTCATTGAAGTTTACACCCGCAAGGTCTTGAAGCCCGCTTTGTTATAATTCCCGAGGGCAGAAGAAGTACCGGATTCAAGCCAACGAGATACAATTCTGATTGACCCTCAACCTCTCTATAAGATCGTTATGGAAAATTATCCAGAAGGATATCATGTAGCCAAGAGACGTAAAACTAGTCAAACTTCAGAATCATGATTGCATTGCTTAGATATTGAAGTAGAAGATGATTGGAGGCAACCCTTCATCAACTATTTCAAAGAAAGTAAACTCCTAAGAGGCAAATCCTTAGCTACGCAAATCCGAAAAAGAGCATTGCGATATGCGTTTGTCAACGACACGCTGTACTGATGAAATTAAAAGGATGTGCTATTATTGGCCAACAATGGTGAAGGACAATATCGACCACGCTAAGGTGTGTCACGAGTATTAAATCCACAGTGATATTATACATCAACCGCCAAATTCTCTGCACCCAACAATAGTGTCATGACCATTCGAATGCTGGGGTACAGATATAATCGGGCCGATAGATCCACCGTCATCAGCCGAACACTGCTTCATTTTAGCAGCAACAAACTACTTCTCTAAGTGGGCAAAATCGGCTCCGTTCAAAGAGGTCACATCCGAACACGTGATCAACTTCTTTACCCACAACTTTGTCTACAGATTTGGTTTACCACGCCGCATAATCTTAGACAACGATACATCACTCAAAAGAACCAAAGTTTACAAGTTTATTGATCGACACAAGATCGATTGACAGTATTCATCAATATACAACCCAGGGGAAAATGGCCTGACGGAGGCTTTCAATAAGATGCTTGTGAAATTGTTGAAGAAGATCCTAACTAAGAACAAAGAGAGTGGCACACTAAAATGACAGAAGCACTGTGGGCGTATCATACAACTTTCAAAACACCAACTAACGACACTCCCTATTCACTGGTGTTTGGGGTTGAAGCAGTATTGCAACTAAAAGTTGAACTACCATCTCTTCGAGTCACTATCCAGAATGAGCTTATTCAAGAACAAAATGCTCGGTTGAGAATGGAGCTCGATGCACTCGATAAAGTTAGGTTCCAAGCTCAACAGAACCTGAAGATTTACCGAGCAAAGATGGTAAAATCCTTTGATCGGATGGTGTGTCCTCGGGCATTTCAAGAAGGAGAATTGATTATGGTGCTGAGAAGACCAATCATCCCATATCGAAAAATAGGTGGCAAATTCGTATCCAATTGAAAAGGCCCCTTTGTCATCGAGGTGTACCTTCTTTGTCTTTTAGCAAGGGGATCCTAGGCTGGTGAGGCCCACATGTGTACCTTTCTTGTCCTTTAGCAAAGGAATCCTAAGTGGTGAAGTCCGCAAATAATCAGAATTTAATGTTATAAATAGAAGAGATGATCACTTCATTTTCTTCACATTCCATTTTTGTAAGAAGCATTGGTCGGGGACTTAGGTGTGTGCAAATCAAGAGCTAGGAGGAAGAGATTTAGTTCCTACTCGCCGGTGAACAATTAATTCCCCTACAAGTTCATTGTATGTTGCATTTTGTTATGACTTGAATTTTCTTTCATATTTATTTTCCAGTGTCGGGAGCCTAGGATGTCGTATATTTTTTTTTGTTAACTTAGAACTTTATGTGGATTTTAATCTTTTTTTTTTTAAATTTTCTAAGTCATGGGTTCTGTTGAAAATTTTGGCAGCACCCTAGCGTCATCCTCGTGTAGGGGGCTGCATCGGAAGTGTAAAGCCTTCCCGCCTGCCAAGAAAGGCAGTCATGGTAGGTGTCAGGTGACACTGCGGTCGCGGTCTCGTTCCTCGCTCGCTAATAAAAGCGATCACGTTGTATTCAAGTACCTGTTCAAAACACTATTTTTCTCGCCTAAAAAAATAGTGAGGGGTACTTAATTAATTTTTTTTAGAAATAAAAAATTTCCCCGCACGCTAACAAAAGCGATCACAGGTACTTATATTTCATGCATACGAATTTTCCCGCTTGCTAATAAAAGCGATCATGGGTACTTATGTTTTCTCGCTCGCTAATAAAAACGGTCACGAATACTTATTTCATGCATTGAAAATTGAAATTATAGTGTCGGTCTTTTACCTTGGGTGCGCAGTGATCGAGGTAACGACGGTGAATGACGACGACGAAGGGAAACCTGCGATGCACAATTTAGTTTTTTTTTGTCACCTATGCAATATAATTAAATACACGTGCGCTTTTTTTATAAATGTTAGAGAGAGAAAGAGATAGGGTGAGTTCTCTTTCTAAAGAGAGAAAGAGAGGGAAAGATGGGAATTTGCATGGAGAGGGGTTTAGGAGGTGTAAGGGAATGGGGGGTGTGGTTTAGAGAGAGAAAATTCATCTCTTTTCAATTTTGGAGATAGAAAGAGAGTGGAATTTTTTTCTCTCTAGGAAGGGATATATGGAAGAATGGTAGTGAAGGGGAGTGTTTGGGATGAAGAGGAAAATATTTATGAAAGAATTTCTCTTTCTAGGGAGAGAAAAATTTCTCTCTCTTGGCTAGAGAGAGAAAATAGAGGATGATGGGGATTTTTTGTTGGGGGTGTGTAGGAAGTGTAGAGAAGTGTTTTTTTGTAAAGGGGCATGAGTGGTTTGAGTGATGGATTTGGAGAAATAAAAAATTTATGGTTAGGGTTTGTGTATATTTGGAGAGAATGTGGCGTAGAAAGAAGAAGATGATGAAGGAGAAAGATAGGAAGAGGGAGAGGAAAAAAAATAAGAAGAAATGCAAGAGGAAAATGAAGAGGAAGAAAGAAGTAGGAAAATGGAGAAGAAGAAGAAGAGGGAAGGAAGGAGTATGGAGAATATAGGAAGAAGAAGAAGAAGAGTTGCAAGAGAGGAGAGGAAGTCGCAAGAGGGGTGGCTCCTTGCGTGCGTTTGAGCATGAGTGGGAGTGAGAGGTTGGTTGTGAGGGTTATGAAGGGTGTAAGAGTTAAGTGAGGGGTATTTTCGATTTTTTTGGATATTTTTTTTTTATTTAGAATTTTTTTTTCTTTATTTTAAAACCTCTCTTTTTCTCCTTTCCTCTAAATAAAAAAAAATAAATATATGACATAAAAAAAATTATTGTGCATCGAGTTGGTCGCCACGTCATCGTTATCGTCGTTTGAGCATGTCGTTGTATTGATTTGAACACTCAAAATTAAAATTTTTGTTTATAGGCGACCCCCATCGATATAGGTATCAATATTAATTGTTTCCGTTGTTCCGGACGCATCTGTGCTGTCCGTTTTGAGAACGGAGGTCGTTTCGACGATTTTTGTTTTTGGTCGACACACGTCGAGTGAGTTTTTGCGCGATTTCGAGCTCTTTCCTCTTTTGAAATTCACCTTGCGTGATTAACTTGATCCCGACACTAGTATTGGGGTCAACAACAAAATCTAGCTTAAATCCATCCTTAGGCATAGGGTCATGCTCAAGGTTAACCACATTTTCACACTCGAGATCGGACATTTTTATTAAAGCATGCATCGAAGTAATTTTCAAAGGTGTGTCATGTGATATGAAAGAGTTGCTATCTCAACCTTCTCACGCATATGGAGAAGAGAGTGCGCATGTTCCACGCACATTGAGTATGAAAGTGCTTGCTTATGTGGTTTTTCTTCATGCTGGCTATGCATGAATCTTTAGGTTTGGCTTAGATATTTGGTTGAGTGGTTGATTTAATCGAGAAAAGAAAAGGGATGGGATAACTATAACCGACATTTTGTTGGAGGTTAAATGGGTAGTGAACATTGCAACAATAGATGATGCTCAACCTTCTCATCATTCTCGTCTTTGTCTTTAGAATTTATCATCCATGTGCAAATATTGCATCAATGGATAATATTCAACCTTCTCTTCATGCTTGTTTCTATCTTTGACATGCAAGCAGACGTCAAAAATTACCTCAAGACTTCTCTTTGACATGCTTATTTGTTTTTAGTTTCTCCTCCATGCGACCAAATACTGACTATTACAGTTCCTTGATTCCTTCTGTCATAGCTCTACAACAGAAAAAGTATTGTTCATCTCTAATTTCCTTATAAATTTTCACTTTTAACTTTTCCTTTTAATCTTGTAATTTATTTTATATTAAATTGTTACGCTACTTTTAATCTTTTGCTAATTTGTATGCATAATATGAATTGTGAGAAATTTTAATTTGCATGTTTACTTCGAAGAAAGTCTTCAAATTAGATATGCACATCACACATCATATTTATTTTTTACTTTTGTATTAATTTTTAATTCATTTATTACATAATCCATATTTTACATTTTTATTATTGTTATATTTGCTAAAAATTGTTATATGATATGGTATGTGTAATTAAATAATTATTATATGCACATAATATATCTATACATCATATATAAATTATGTATACTCAAATTAGTTAAAACACTACTCCAACAACTGAAGAAACAAGAAATCCTTATGTATTTGAGGAGATGAAGCTCATTTAAAAAAAAAAATCCTTCTGTATCATATTGTGCTTAGTTCTTTGAAAACATTGGGCTCATACTCATATGGACGTGGGCGACAACGGGGTTAGTGGAGTTAATATTGAAGCAATTGAGCAAAAGAATACATTAGACTTTTATTCCCCTCGTGGCACCAATCTAATTTTGCATTGAATATTCATCATGAGGTTTAGGTTGATTGACAACTTGATTAGATTTAGGAGAAGACCGATCAAAATAGATTGACTTTGGGTTGATTTATATCGTATATTAGAGTGACCATGACCTTCACAATATGATCAATCAATATCATTATATCTTCTATGAGAGCATTTATGATTATTGCTATAAGCTATTAGGATTGTGATATTGAGGATGAGAATATATATAATCATAATGATCATAATATAAACTATTCAATTTTTGCTCATGATGTCTAAAGAGTAGGGTGCAGAAAAATTGAACTTATCAATATCAGAAATCCATTTTGATAAGCCCAAGAAGTAGGCTAAAGTCTCCGGTGCCACAAAAATGTGAAGCTGACTCTACATTCTTCTCTAGAGCTAATAAGGGAAAACATGTTGTTTATAATGTCGATAAAGGCAAACAACCTGTATATAAAGAAGATAAGGGGAAGTAGCCGACGAACCCTAATCCCCAACCGAAGCTGATACTCGGGGGAAATGATAAGCCGCAAACTTTTCAAGGTAGAGGAGAACGCTCGAGGCAAAAAACGGGAATTGGTGATCGAACTTTCCCATCCCTCAAGAAAAAAATGAATAAAGAATATTCATTATGAGGAAAAGTGTCGTCAAATTGTTTTGATAAGCGATAAAAGTGGGCCTAGAATTGCCAGAGTGCAAGAGGTCTAAAGAGTCGATACATTCTGGTGATCCAAATTATTGCCCATACGATCGGGTAATAAGTCATCTTATTGAAGATTGCTACATCTTCAAGGATTGGCTAGAATGAAAACATAAGAGGGGAGAACTCATATTGTGAGATGATGTGCTAGTTCACCCTAGAAGAAATCAACTCCGGTGGATATGTCCTCTTTCACACTCCCGATTGAAGAAATGAAAGAGAAAGAGCCATCCCAAAAGGAGAAATGGGAGACTGTAGTCTCCAAGAAGATGTAAAATATTAAAGCAGCTTGAAGAAGCTCTAGGTGTGAAATGGAAATCTCCTACTGAGCCAACGCTAGATTTGAAGGGGTTTCCTACAGTACGAGCATCTACTTCCAAACAACACCCTAACCAAGCTGGCTCCTCGAAATCTGAAAAGGTGAATTATTTAAAGAGAAAAACCAAATTGAAAATGCCTAAGGAGAAAAGACAGCAACATAAAGGGCTATCGACTTTTTGGATGAATTCTACCAGACCGTGAGGTGTCCCATCAAGCTCGCTGACTTTATGTTAGAGCTTAAAATTGATGAAACAAAATATGTTAATGGAGATTTACTTCCTGTAGAAACATACCAATTCATGTCAGTGCCGTCAGATACGCCGATAAAAGAAGAATGTGCTCAGCAGGCAGCTTCTGAATCATATCTGATGGTGTCACCGATAACTATTGTTCAGAGGAGGATCTGTATTTTCTAGATGACAGGTGAATCAGACCCCGACAAAGCATAAAAAATGGAGCTTGTGTTGCTAGGTGGAGATTTCGAAACAACAGATGAATCTCCTGAAGCAATAATGTTTAACTCTGGAGAATCCCATAATAAATGAGTCTGATCCAAATGAAGTGGCCAGGTGCAATTGAGGAGTGGCAAGGTGTTGCCACCTTCGCCAACGAAAGGGGTCCCTAATAAAAATAAAGGGAAGGAGATAATTGTCAATGACGATATTATCCCTAAGGACCCTAAGAGGAATTACACTTCAACCAAAGAGATAAATTACAATATCTTATTTCACCCGAGAAAAATTCTGGCACAACTCAGCATATACAACGCTCTTATAATGTCCAAAGATTTTCGGGAAACTTTGATTCAGGCTTTCAAAGACCTCGGAAGATACGAAACATACTTTGCTAAGTATCATATCACGGAGGTTCTACAAGCCTAGAACAAACCAATCATCACTTTTACTGAAAAAGATATAATACTCGGAACGACATATCACAACCGCCTTCTGTACGTCACTGCAGAGAGCGACGACATTATGATCAGTTGAATCCTGATTGATTCTGGTCCTCTATAAATCCCATAAGCCTGAAAGCACTGAGATCATTGTGCCTCGATATATAGCATCTTGGATAAGATAAGTTGATGGTATATGGCTTCAATGAAAAGGGACAAAAGACCATGGGGTTAATCATACTTCCTCTAGTGTTTGGAGAACTTTATACAAAAGTCAAGTTCCATGTGATTGACGCAAACAACTCGTTCAAGGCACTTTTAGGTTACCCTTGGTTGCATGAGTATGACATTATCCCATCAACTTTGCATCAATGTATGAAGTACCTTAGGAATGGAGAAGAATTTAGGATCTAGGGCAACATCTAACCCTTTGCAGTCTACGAAGTAAAAATCTATGAAGATGCAAAATACTTCATTCCAAAAGAGCCAAAGCTGTCGAGCTCTCTTGAGGCCAAGACATCAAACTCAAAAGCTGCAAAGAGGCCCAAACAAGAAGGTGAGAAAAAGCAAGTAGGAGAAAGAAGGCGGTGTCGACTCTTCCCAAAGCAGCGTCCACTTCTAAACGAAGAAAAGTTGTGCTCTAGGGAGTGACATAGAAGAAGATGATGTCATCCCTACCAAATCCAAGAAAATGTGCCAGTCTATAGCCAAGAGGAAGAAGAAGGCGGAATATCCATATTTTGATTATGACTATGAGTCTACCTTCACTAGCAAGGTTCAGTGTGTATTTTCAAGCATAATATGAAGCTTCTTAATCTTAGACAACATATTCGTGGTCACACGTCTTCTCCAGTAACATTTCAAGAAAATCATCCCTCGAGAGGTGCATAATGTTAGAGAGTTCAAGACACTCTATATACCTCCTCTAAGTAAGGGGTTCATACCAAGTAGTTTACTCTATAAAGTCGGGGAATGTGAAGACAAAAATTTGATTGGCTTTTCGAGCTCACTGATTCTGAAGAGATAATGCATACGAGAATGCCTATGTATTGCCCCAGAAATATTTAAAAAAATTTATGAAAACAAGCTAATATCAATACCAGCAGACAACAAGCTCGTCTCCACCTAAGTATCTAATATCGAAAAAATCCTCATGCATTGCAAAGAAAGGACATTCTTGCAAGAAGAGGTCTTGGATTCGTTGTGCAGAAGTACCTTTGAAAAGAGATTTGCCAAGCAATCATATTCAGGGAAGTTGAATTCGATGACAATGGCGATGAGGAGAGCTATGAAGTTGACACTTACGATAATCAACTTGTAGAAGCCAAACTTGCAACAGAAGAGCTTGAAGATAATAGATAGGCAGTTACTATGGATGAACTGAAAGAAGTCAACTTGGGAACTGATGAAGACCTTCATCCATCCTTCATCAGTTCCCTTCTACCAGAAGAACAAGTTGAAGAAATGAATGAGCTTCTCTATGAATTCATGGATTTCTTTGCCTGGACATATGCTGAGATGCCCGGCTTATCACCTAACATAGCAGTTCACAGGTTAGCCATTAAGCCTGATGCAAGTCTGTCAAATAAGCTCCAAGGATAATGAGATTGGAGATTGAATAGGTGATTGCAGAGACAAAGAAGCTTATAGATGTCAGCTTCATCTAAGAAGAAAAATATGCCATTTGGATCGAGAACATTGTCCATGTCAAGAAAAAGAACAGTCAGATTCATGTATGTATCGATTTCAGAAACCTCAACATGACATGTCCAAAAGATGATTTCTCGCTCCTAGTATCAGACCTCTTAGTGGATAATACGTCCAACTATGATATGTTCTCATTTATGAATGGATCATCAGGTTACAATCTAATCAAGATGATGCCTAGAGATGAAAATCACACGTCGTTCAGAATGCCATCGACATATTCTGCCACATGGTCATTCCTTTCGGCTTGAAAAATACTTGTGCCTCCTTTTTTTTGTGTAAACTCTTCACTCACTCTCTATCTTCTGAGTTTACTCTACTCATGGTTATAATTTGATTCACAAAGCGCATGTTTTATCGTCTCCGCTAAACCTAGTATTTGAATGAGTTGTGAGAGAGTCCCTTCTTAATACTAATCTTATTGTTAGCAATGGAATTTCTCGTTGAAACCACTCATGTATGCAAAGTAAGACTTAGTTGACTATTTAATGATCTCATCCTCTCGCATGTGTTTAGACCTAAGCTATTTTATCACCTTAATATTATCTTATCGTTTACATCAATAGAGGATTTTGCTTAACATTGCTCTCTAAAATTTACAAGTGCAAACTTCCTTAAGCAAGTCATTTTCGCATGTATTGTTTCACATCATCTTGGTATCAGAGCATGGTAGGCATGCATGACATGTGTAGAAAAACATCCTAGGGTTAAGCTTTTCATTGTAGTTTAAAATTTGCATACATATCATTGTGTAGTTAGATTTTATTCACTGTTGTACTTGCATTTCCTGCACGCATTTAGTATGGTCTAAGTCATTCTAGCTAGCGTAGGAGTGCTGCCATTAAACCTACATCGTATCTCATGGATAAGGTTGCTTTGTGAAACCATTTAACCTGCTGTCCTGAATATTCCAGCACTTTTATTTGACCTTTAGGTGACTTTAGGCAAGTGGTAAATTGCTGTCCACACCTTTTAACCCTCCCTCAACACCTAGACAATTCTATGCCTTGCAGCCGTTTGCTGTCCACATCATTCCTGCACACATCTAATGAACTGCAGGCTAGTTTCTTAAGCTTTTAGGTGCTGTCCTCAACCTAACAACCTTCCTAAGTGCCTAGGTTACTTAACCCACTAGCGTAGCTTGCTGTCCGAACAATTTTTGCACCCTTTAGTGAGTTTAAGTGAGCCTACTTGTTGTCTCAATGACGCCCCTTACACCCAACCATCTTTGAGTGTCACTTGATACTTCCCAATGGACCTGATAAGACTCCAAAAGAGTTTAGATAACATCGTTAACCTAGTGGGCACTATGACTAGAATTATGACGGAGAAACCCTTTGACTATCCCCACTCTAATTACATGCCCCACTTAGCTTATCACCCTAGACTTGAGCCTAGGCCTCCACGACCTCACTTAGAGTCACCTTACCGTCTACCTACCTTTGATGGTTCCTCGGACGCTTACTACTTTAGGGAATGGGCTAGACAACTAGATGACTATTTTGAATCATGTCATATCCCTGAATCCCACCAGGTTAGCATCGCTAAATCTCACCTCAAAGGTCAGGCTCTTCAATTTTGGGCAAGATTGGAAGATCATAAAGAGTCTCGCGGTGAGTACCCTACTTGGAAAGACATGAGGCGAGATGCTCATGATACTAAGGGTAATGAGGACTTCTTTGAGAATGAAACTGAAGTGATTGAATTGGACTCCCTGCCTGAATTAAACCTTGATTTAGGAGGTCTAGAACCTTTTAACCTTGATACCTTAGTCCATCGGGAGTATAATCTCATTAATGATAACTCTATGCATAACGTATGTCTGGATGATGTTAATGTGATCTCGACAGGAGTTGATATGATTGTGATCAGCACCATAAAATTAAATTCGAAAGTTCCTGACTTAATCATACCTCCCACAGAAATAATTATGAGTAATTCTGATTCAAGTTTGGATAATTTTGATGGCGACTTAGATAATCTCGAGTTGGAAATATGTCATTCGAATTTATCACCTAATTCAAGTGAAACGGAACCCATGGATTTGAGGGTTACAGCCAAACCTGTGTCTATGTCGGAAGACAGTACCTTGAGTCTGAAAGTTTTTTAGCCTGATTTAAACAATGAGTCTCCTCTTGTTTCATTAGAGTCTAATTTTAGAGCTGCCCATTTAGATTTATATTTGGCTGAGTGTGTCATTCCTGATTCATTCATTTTGTCCGTCTTAGCATCGTCCTACCATGATAAGGATCATCTCTATCCTAGTTGGATGAATTTGTTTGATTACACTACTACCACTAGGAGACCACTGTCGACCCTAACTGAAACTATCTATAGAAGTGTCCTGGTAGCTAAGAATGTCTTCATTTCTTCTCCTACACTAGTTCCCTTAGACTTGGAAACTTTATGTCCTCCTGTTTTGTGATTGATCTGTTGCATTCCTATTTATGTGTGTTTGTGAGTCGGTATGTTTGTGTGTTTTGTAGTCTATATCTCACAAATCTTTTTTTTTTCTTTATTTTCAACCATGTGATCCCACAATTCATGCCAATCTTCATTGCAATAAGTCTCTTGCATCAACATTTGCATTACATCTACATGACTTTCTTATGAAAATTGCACGCTTAACTGAAGAGAGCAATAATAAGTATAAACTTCATGCTGATTCTAAACAACAATTTAACTCTATTAAGGTTGGTAACTTAGTAATGATGCGGATTCGTCCGGAAATCACATGCTAGAAGTGCGGGAACATTTAGAATAGTCATTA
The DNA here is from genome assembly GCF_001605985.2 of Dendrobium catenatum. Classification (NCBI taxonomy): domain Eukaryota; kingdom Viridiplantae; phylum Streptophyta; class Magnoliopsida; order Asparagales; family Orchidaceae; genus Dendrobium; species Dendrobium catenatum. Next base: position 195,660 of record NW_021386940.1, on the reverse strand, counting down.
AAATCTTTAACAACGCTTGCGTGGTGGATCTGCTTGCAGAATTAAACATTCATTCCTTTCTAACATAAAAGATTTAGTAGACTTTGAAGGTCCGGAGTTAAACCCCAAATCCACTTCAAATTAATCCTTGTGTGACCCCACCTTGTGAGAACCCAAGCCCACCCCCACTCCCAAATATTCCAAAAAAAAAAACCTATAGCGGAACTGATTGACATGAGTCTGAATGATGACATTATTTCCACAAAGAGGGTGGACGAAGAAGATATGTGATAAGGTGGAGAGGTCAACCAAAGTTAGAGGATACGTGAATTGATCGAGAGGATTTACAGAGATCGGATCCAGATTCACTTACAGCTCTACGAGAGCCTTTGAGACACCTACTCGACGGAGTCGAGTTTTCTCCCAGCCGGGGAGAATGATGAGGACATCTACATGAGTTCTAGCGCGAGGAGACTTGCATGATCTACGGCCATGATCTACTTTTGTTTTTTATTATATTTGATGTATTTTGTTTTATGTTTTATGAGTATATTGTATTTCTTTCCATGTATGCCCTTGCTTAAGGGCCTCGTCATGTGTTTGCCTTAGGGGCAATTTGGTCTTTGTATTTTCTTTATTCCTTTGGCTATTTAAGGCCTTCTCCTCTTCATGAGAGGTTGATGAATGAATATTTGAATGAAAAATTATGTTTTTTTTCTACTTCTGCTAGCATGAGAGCTTGAGAAGGGAGAGAGCTCAAGGGGAGCAAATCGCAAGGCCCACCAGTCATTGGAAAAGTTCGCGGCTCGTGGTTAAGTTAGTCTATCTTCTCATTTTTGTTTTCCTCCAACCACTTCCCCTCCACTACAAGAAAAGCCATTCAAAATCCTTGGGTTGAAACCGAGCCTAGCCTTTGCCACCACCTCCTTGGAAGCCAGCCGCCGGCCACTCTCACGGCACCGGCCGGCCACCTTGCCGGCGATCTTCCCACACCCGTCCAACCCATCTCTCCGCAAGTTTCAAATGTCAGTTTTTGATTAATCTCCCTTTAATTCCTTCCAAATCCACTACTCCTAAGTAAGGAATTAATTCAAACACTTCCCCTCCTTGCTGGCCGAAATTCCCCACAGCTGTTGGCTCATTTTTCCTTCCCAAATCCCTTCCAAAGCTGCAGGAAAACTGCTGCCCAACATCTCAATTTGCTGTTTGGAAATTCCTGCAGCAGCCCACCGACGTCCAGCCATCCCGGGAGCGACAATGGCTGTCCAGATCTCAGGGACAGCCCTTCTTCCTGTCTAGAAGTTTCCCTGAGCTCAATAGGTTGTTATCCTGTTGACCACAACAAACTAGGGTGCTGTCCAGCCGTCCAAAACCAGTCCTAGCTGCTGTCTTGAGGAGATCTAGTGTCGTCCAGCCGCCCGAAGAGACTCCCATTGCTGCTGAGTGGTTCCAGAAGTTTGAAGGCTGCTGCCCCTTCATTCCAGCCATCGTCATAGCTTCATAACTCCTTTTTTTTGGGTAAACTCTTCACACACTCTCTATCTTCAGACTTTACTCTATTCGTGGTTATAATTTGATTCACAAAGCGCATGTTTTATCGCCTCGCTAAACCTAGTATTTGAATGAGTTGTGAGAGAGGCCCTTCATAATACTAATCTTATTGTTAGCATTGTAATTTCTCATTGAAACCACTCATGTATGCAAAGTAAGACTTAGTTGACTATTTAATGATCTCAACCTCTCGCATGTGTTTAGACCTAAGCTATTTTATCACCTTAATGTTATCTTATCGTTTACGTCAATAGAGGATTTTGCTTAACATTGCTCTATAAAATTTACAAGTGCAAACTTCCTTAAGCAAGTCATTTTCGCATGTATTGTTTCACATCATTAGGTTTTGGGAATCTACAAAATTTGCATGCTTGAGCTGGCTCATTATCGCCGGCGAGCTCTCGAGCTTCATAAATGAGTGTTAAATGTTAAGATAGCTCGAGTTTCTTGAGGTCAGAACAATAAAGTAGTTTGTCTTGCCAAATTAGCCAAGGAAATGACAAATGTGGACAACGAGGAGCTTATATTGATTGGAGTCTACACCTGTCGGGTCTTAGAACCTGCAATCTTGCAATTCCCGCAGGTAGAGGGAATACCAAATTCAAGCTAGCAGGATGCAACTCCTGTTGATCCTTAATCTCTCCAACCAATTACTCCTAAAAATCAGCAAGATGAATACCAAGTAACCAAAAGAAGATGCATATCTAGCAAATGTTCAGAAACGTGGTGGTATTTCTTGGACATCGAAGAAGAAGATGATTGGAGACAACTTTTCATCGATTACTTTAAAGAAAGTAAATTCCCAACAGATAGGTCGCTGGCTGCGCAAATCAGGAAGAGGGTATTTCGATACGCGTTCATCAACAACACGCAGTATCAGCCACAACTTATATTCAAGTCATTAAGGATATGTATATATAAGTTATTACTTGTGTTCAAACACATGGTGGTTTGACCAAGTATTTTTTTTATTTCAATTGGATTACATTAAGGATCAGCTATAAACTCATTATCTTTTTGCTTTAGTCATAGATATTCTTACCAGACATTTGCAGGAGGATGTACTCAAATGTATACTTTTTGTTAATGATATTCTTCTTGTTGATAAGACTAAAGAGGGGGTTGAAGGAAAACTTGAATTATGAAGGTCAACTTTAGAGTCTAAAAGTTTTTGTTTGAGTAGTGTAAAATCAATGACATGGAATATAATTATAGTATTAATAGATCTAGAAGGGGATTATGACTTTAGACGATCAAGTTATTAAAAAGAGTATACGTTTTAGATATATTGGGTCTATTGTTCAAAGTGATGGTGAAATAAATGAGGATATTATTAGTAGAATTCAAGTTAGATGGTTGAAGTGGAGGAATGCATTGGGCCTGCTGTGTGATAGAAAAATATCCCTCAAACTTAAAAGGAAAATTCTATAAGATGGTCGGGAGACTTGCAATGCTTTATGGTGCAGAATGTTAGCCATTAAATGAGAAGCATAATATTAAGTTAAGTGTTGCTGAAATGAGGACGCTCAGGTGGATGGGTAACTTTATATTTAGAGATAGAATGCAAAACGACTATATACATGAAAAGGTGGAAGTAGCTTCAATGGCAGATAAGATAAGAGAGAGTCACATAAAATGTCAGTCTTCCGATGACCTGGTTAGAAGAGTATACGTATTATATATAGCCTATATTAAGAAAGGTAAGGTAAACCTAAAATGATTTGGTTAGAAAGTATTAGAAATCAGCTTTTTTTATTAGATTTAAATGTGAATTTGACTTTTAATTGAACATAATAGAGAAAAATGATTCATGTAGCTGATCCCACATAGTGGGATAAAGTTTTGATGTTGTTTTTGAGTCAGTTTTATTATGTGATTGCATTGAGCATACTGCATTATCATTTTGAAATTTCTGTGCTATTTCTAATTGTGCACTACTGAATTATCTTGTGTTGGATTCTTCATATGGCTTGTTTTCATTTAGAGGAATGAGTAGTCTAAATTAAGAGCTTATGAATTATGATTCTACAAGCGTGTTCGCTAGCATTTCATTGTAGATCTATTATAAAAATCTCTTAAGTCTAAGATGTCTTGTATCGCCAAGACTGCTATATTCTTTTATCTAATGATCTAGTATTTACAATTATTGTATAGTTTGATGAAAGGTAATTGAAATCTCTTGATTTGAGACTATTTTGTGGAGACACAATGCTTAATTGCTAATCTCTTTTTTATGTTCTGTTTTTGAATTTCCGCCCTCGAAACCAATGTGTCATTTTTAATTTGAACCGTAGGCTAATTGCTTGCAATGATTAATTAATATATATACATTTTAAGCATTTTGCAGAAATGCAGAATGTTTTGAAAGTTTCTGCAGACATGTATGAAAAGAGTGAGATTTAAGAGAATTATCAGGCTTGTAAAGTCCAGTAGTTGCTAGACAACTACAACAAAATGATTTGTGTAGATTTTTTTTTTTCCATGTTTGTTTCTTCTAGCTAGTGGAGCTCTTACTTGATGTCGATTGAATTCAAAGTGTTCTTAGTCTTGTTATATTCTCTTAGAATATTTAAAATAAGTTTGTTTTTTTATTTTTATGAAATATTCTTTTTTAAGTTATCACTAACTAGCTAGAGCAATTTATTAGTAACAGTTAAATATTTGGAGTAGCTTATTAACAATTATAGGGAATTGGATGTTATATAAGTAGATGTGAATGCTTCTCATGGTGTACCTGTAAAAAGTCCTTTCTTCTCTTTTTGTGCATATAATTAGGCTTTATTTGGGATGACTTTCTTACTGCTTTCTAAAGCAGTTTTTTAGTAAAAAAATAAAATTTTTGTACTAAAAAACTGCTTTAAGAAGTAGTAAGAAAACCATTCCAAATAAAGCCTTAGGCTTAAATTTGGAACAGCTTTCTTGCTGCTTCTTAAAGCAGTGAGAAAGATCACATCCTGAAACAGTAACTGCTATAGAAAGCTTTAGATTTTTTGTCATTGATTAATTGTATGAGTATATGACATCTGATTGTGATTAGGACCTGGGCGGAAATGCAACCTATATATTTTACGGTACAGAAGAGGCAAATGAGGGAAAGAGGGCTTTCATGGAGCGTCGAAGTCCTGACTATTCTAAATTCCCAAGAAGACCTTAGCATTATCTTTCTGAATCATGTTTGTCATATTCTACTGAGGCAAAACTGCTCTCAGACCATTTTTCTAATTCAGTGTAGCTAATTTAATATTTCATTGCAAACTTCAACATTCTATTTTTATTATTTTTAGCAAAAATTTATGTATTATCTAACATTTGAGTATCCATATTTATTTATATAACATTTTAGTGTCCGAATTACATCAAAATATATGCGTTAAATGATATTTTTTATTATTTTAGGCATGTTATAATAGTAGGAATGACCTTTCTTTATTAGATTTAAACGAGAATTTGACCTTTAATAGAACACAATGGAGAAAAAGGATTCATGTAGCCGACCTCATATTGTGGGATAAAGGCTTGATGTTGTTGTTGCTGTTGTATGTTATAATAGTAGAACTTTTTAGGTGATATTAAGAGATTATGGTAATATAAGATAATATAAAGATTTCGGCATTAGAATCGTTAAAAAAATAAAATTCATTAATATGTTTGTAATTCTCCTTTTTCTTATGTCCATTGTTGGTTGGCAATGCTACTGCTGATTCATTATGACTCATTAGATGTTCAGATTTGCTGTAATTAATGGCATATATTTCTTGTTTTCTTGTTGGTTAAGCTTTTTGTGAAGTGTTTATTGGTGCACTAATCTGTCAGGAGGTATAAGACTGCCATTGAACAAAGATTTTTGATAAAAATATCAGCTTTATACACCCTTGTTTTGCTAGACCACTACTCATATCTTACTCAGTGATTAGGGACAAGTAAAGGAGAATTTGAAGCAAATGTAAATAACAAAATAAATTACACAAGAACAAGTAAAAATTGTATATAAAATAAACATACATTTTCATTGAATGATAAAAAGTTCAAAAGCATTGGAATACAACTACTAAATAAACTAGATAACTAGTGCATGAAGCACTATTCTCCTAATTCATTTTCATCTAAGATCCACATGATATTGTCTTATCATAATAACAACAATGGCTCTCATGGCCATAGTAGCTGGTCTAAATTCTACGCAAAGGGACGCTTCTTGAACATGCCCACTAAAGCCTCATTGAATTCAGTTGTATAGTGGTAATGTTTTTCCTATATACTCGAGTACTGAGCTTGCCATTCCCTACCTTTGTCACAAAATTCAGTCATACGCTCCATCTGCTCCCTCAACTTAGCCAGCTACTCAACTAAAGATTTAGGTGTCCTAGAACTCATGCTATTGTTATTGCTGGGTATACTGGTCAAATGAGGCTAAGTAGGACTAGCCTCCTATGCACCTAATCTTTTAAAGCTCTCAAATTTTTAGTAAGGGATAAAATAGGAAATATTTTCTTTTCATTAGGATCTCCCCTCACACCAGCATTTATACTTAAGGTACAAATAAGAGAATGATGTCTCAAGCTCACAGAAGTAGTGCCTATAATAATATAAGTCAAGGAAGAATGAATAAGCTTATGCATGATTATATAAAGGGGGCTAATTAAAAAAATGTGATTAATAAAATTTTTTCACGTGTTAAAATTGCTAAGCCCCCTTAAAATTGAAAGCATGGCTAAGTGATTGTGCTAACTCAAATAAGAGCAATGAATTTTATATAAATGCTTGAGATTTTTGATGGTTTTATATATAAAGTACTTAGGATAAGGTATAGGTTTTATTGGAGTCGTTTAATTTTTCATAAATATAAATTCAAAAAGAGTTGTGAAAGTCACTTAAAGTGGGGTAAGAGCTCCTTCCATTTGGAGATCCAAACTTGGATAAGTTTGAAATCCAAAGAAAAAAAAAACCCTTTAGGTAAAAGTTCTTTTCATTTGAGTATTTAGACTTGGTGGATCCAAGGAGCCTGAAGGAAATAGGTGAATATAAAAAAATACTCCACTTTAAAACTTGCGTCGTTTTGTGGGAGTAGAATTTGGGATGTTGTTAGTGGTGCCCGACCACTTTTAATTTATGTAGACCCTAGGTGCTAATTAAGTGGCATGGTCTCTTTACACTCGTTTGATATTTTCTGGTGATGATTTGTTTAAATTGTTTATGCATTAGAAATTGCCTATTTTTTTAGGTTTATTGTATGCATATTGAATTTATTTTAGCATGGAATGCGATTAGTCTTTTAAGGATAACAAAAAAATTCTCTACATATAATTAAATAATTTTTTTGGCTCACATAAAAAGATAAGAACTTCTAAGAAGTAAGCTTGGGACGGGGGTTTTCATGCATATATATACTTCCTTCTCACCTTGTTAAGCACCTTCCTGCCTACGGGTCGTGCCAGACCAACTGACCTATTTAGGATGCAGCTCTATCTAGGGGATATTATGCATCTTTTAAAAAAAATCTATTTTCTAAGCCTAATTTTTAATGTTCATCATATATATATATATATTCATACAAGATCGATTAGTATGCATTACATTATAAATTAATTAAAAAAATAAAATTTAACTGCATGGAGCATAAATCTCACCATACATAAGTAAATGGGCAACTTAGGACCTTCTATAGATGTCGGCCCCCAAATTCTCCAAAAGTTGAGCAATAAATCTTACCTATCTTTCATAATGACCGAATACATGATTTTAAAGCGTCTAGGTAGTTTAGCTGGCACTCCAATTCAGGCTGATGTAAGCCCATATTTGTATTTCATTAGTTAGGTTTGGGTCACTATTATTTAGTGTCCAACTTAGATTTAGGATTCGGGGCAGACCCAAAATTATAAGTCCCCAACATCGGGAGTTTAATCTCAAATTTTTAATAAAACATCAACTCAAATTAAAATTTTCTTTTAGCTAAAATTTAAAGCCCAAAATAGGATAGATTGAGACATTTTTTAATTGTTTTAGAATCTCAATACTCCTCAATTGGCTTCCAAAATAAGTGCTCAAAATTGATCCATTTTTATTGAGATTCTCACCTCATTCTTTTCATATCACAATGTAAAAATTCTAAATGAAATTTCTATCATTATTTTAATCGAGAGTATTCATAAAAAACTTAAAATTCTTGCGATATTATCAACTACGAAGACTTGCATTTGTAAGATATTTAAGATCTCAGAAACAATAAAACTCATTTCTATTTAGGAGCTTCTATTTAGCTCCTAAATAGAATGAAAAAAGAAATTATTCTCTTTGGAAAAATTGAAATCAAAGACGATCATCATCATCATCATATTCAAGCCATAGATAATAAGTGTTATTTTCTTTCTCGAGAGAGACATCATTTATCAATATGTCTTTGAATAGACCCAAGCTGAGAAATGTCGAGGAGAATAAGACATCAACTAAACTTTCATTATTAATAAGGATCCTCTTAATGTTCTAGAAAGGATTGCTAACCCAAACATTGATGATAATAAGTGCATAGAGTTATTAAATATAATAGAGTGTTCAATATGAGGTTTCTTCAATGCTAGTTCTTTTAGGATAGCGAAGAGAACTTAAAGAACATATTAGTGGTCCTCTAAGAATGGTTTCAATTTCTCTAACCTTCATATAGCTATTTTGTTATTGCCTTTTTTATTATTGATTATGCCCCTTCGTAGGATTAGTTTTAAATGAATTGATAGACATATATCTACTGAATCAATCTTTTAATTTCTTCTTTCAGCTATTTACATAACTTAGCTATATGACTATGAACTCAATGAAAATCACATTATTTCTTTTTCATTTGATGTATGTGGCCTCAGTATGTTAAGTCGTTTAATCAATGCTTTAAAAATCGGCCCGGACCGGCCGGTTCGACCGGTTCAACCATGAACCGGTTCACAAGGCCGGTCCGGTTCAACCCTAAAATCGCTTCTGCAATGAACCGGTCAGAACCGCCGGTTGAACTGGCAAACCGGTGAACCGGTCCGTTTATTTTTGAACCGGCCGATTCAAATCTCACAAATTTTAAGTATTTTTTTAAATTAATTAATTAATATATATTAAAAACATTTAATTAAAGTTAAATATATTTTATATAATAAGTACTTTTGTCCTCAAAGCATTATGAAACATCTTCACATGACCTCCCCATGTGCTTTCTTTGTTTCAGGAATCTAAATATGCTATATAAACAATAGCAAGAAAGTGTTTCTAAGAGATGTGAGACTAAAGAAAAGAGATGAGGAGTGAATGAGTTCATAGCATATATAATGGATATAAAACCTATTTTTAAATAGATTTTTTAATTAATTGTTTTTTATGTGAGTGATAATTATTTATTAGTTAACAATAAAAATTTATTTATTTATACATAATAAAAAATAATTTATCATTAATAATTTTATTTATTTATTAATGATTTTAGATATAAATTTATAAAATAACTTTTGTATACAATATATCATAAACATGTAAAATATATTTAATCATATAATATAAAATAAGAATAATTTATATTAAATTTATAAACTTATGTTAGAATTAAATTTATATTAAATATGTAACATAAATTAATAATAATATATATTAAATTATATGGTTATATATAAATTAAATTTAAAATTTGAAAAATATTCAAATTTAAAATTATCATATTTTTATGAGTGTAAATTCTTATAATTATGAGATTTAATTTAGTTGAATGCCTATAATCATTCAAATGGCATACCCATGTTAATTAGTTATATATATATATATATATTGTAAACTTACCTTTAACATATACATATAATATAATATATATACAATGGATGTATATCAAGTTCCTATTAGTGTATTATTTTAGATATCAATCTTATCAATCATATCAACCTTTTTATTCCTTGTATTTAATCATGTAGGCCAATCCCTATAGGAATCAATCTAAATCATGTAAGTCCTATTTTCAAAAATCAGTTTTATAAAACATATGATAAGTTAGGTGGCTTTTATATAATAAGTTATCACTTCTTTCTTATCGGCATATTATATCATATCAATCGGCCTTCTCATACATCCCTTTTTATATCTCCTTACACCTCAACATTTTTATAAATTGAGCAAATGTTTTGTAACGCTAGCTCCAATGGATGGTTCATATATGAATCCTTTGATTATTAATTGCTTTTTTAGCATTTTAAGTACATTGATGACGTCAAAAAATCTAGTGAGTCTGGGCTTATTTGATTATTTTCATTGATTCACTCAATTTGATTATAAACATGCAAAATCTGGAAACTGTTTGATCCGTCATTCGTCAACTAATATTATGAGTTTTCAACTTAATTTCAAGTGCTCAATTTGGGTTGTTTATGCTTGAATCAAATCACTAGGTTCTTTTTGCCAAGATGTTTAATTTGACTATAAATTTCTTCAAATCAGAGATCATAAGATTATAAATTTAATCTAAACAATTTTCAAATACAATTATTAGATAAAATTCATGCACATCAAATGAAATTCCTTAGACACATCAATCTTGATAAAAGAATATCAATACTAATATAGCTTTCTAAGGTTTAAGACTTTTTGAGATAAATATAATATATAAATAATTTGTATTATATTTATTTTAAAATAAATTAAAAAAAAATCAGATTAAAAATTGATCACAATAAATGACTTAATTAACCTTTTTCCATATCATAATAATTCTCTTTCTTTCCAGTACACTTGGTCTCCGTTGCCTTCCTACTTTCAAGGTCCCGGCGAAGACAAAAGCTTCATGAGATTCTCTGGAAGCTTCTGTCGCCCTCCCCTTCTCTCATCCTTTCTCCTGATTCTTATCCCACCATCCGAAGACATGGAAGAATGCTACTGGTTCCCTCATCCCTGGTTGCAGATTCACCACAGGCTAAAGATTTCTACTTTGCTTGCCTGCGACATGGATTGAAGGATGCCTAACTCTACTAATGAGGACAAATCTATCTTGATATTTGGGGCACTCATATTTATAATATTATTGAGAATTGCGAATTGGAACATTTATGATGATAGAGAGATAAAGACTTTAATATTTTAATTTTGAATAAAGATTTAACACACATCAAATAAAAGATTGAGGGATGCAAGAGTCATAAAAGATACTAGGATTTTTATATGGAAAATCTTGAAAGGAAAAAAAATCACGGTATATAGCCTAGTTGAAATGATTTCAATTGTGCTTACGGTTTTTTACAAATGATGCTCTTCCGCGTGAGGAGACATTAGGATAATATAGCAAATGTACATCGTATAGTGAAAGTTCGTTAGGGATGTTAAGCCCTTAAGAACTGGCCCGAGACTAACCAAGAGGGGGGTGAATTGGTATTTTAAAAAATCTTCTTACAATCAAAGCGCAATCACAAACCAAAATCACCACATAAATCAAATTGCGGAAAAATAAATGCGGAAATAAAAATAAAGAAAGATCACACCGGATTTATAGTGGTTCGGTCAACTCAACCTACGTCCACTCCCCAGAGGCGCCCTTCGAGTATTGCACTAACTGAGTGACTCTCCTTTTGCTCCACAGCAAGGCGGAGAAGCCCTCACAAAAACTCCTTTCCGCCAACCTAGGCAAGGCAGAGAACCCAACTTCTTTTGCTTCCTCCTGAAGCAGGCAGAGAACCATACTCATTTTGCTTCCTCCTGAAGCAGGCAGAGAACCCAGCTCCTTTTGCTTCCTCCTCAAGCAGGCAGAGAACCTCGACTCCTTTTGCTTCCTCCTGAAGCAGGCAGAGAACCCAACTCATTTTGCTTCCTCCTGAAGCATGTAGTGAACTCAACTCCTTTTGCTTCCTCCTGAAGCAGGCAGAGAATCTCGACCAATTGCTGAAGCTTACCTCCCTTGATCCCCCAAGGATGAAGGACGAAGACTGGAGAAGACGCCTTGGAACCTTGCTTGGAGAAACCTTTGTGAATCCCTCTCACAAACTCCCCCTTATAAGTTCCTCCCTCTCTCTCCGTCTCCTCTTGGCTCTCTCAGGTCAAGACAACAGCTAAAGGTTACTTTGCATGAAAAAATTTGGGTCCTTTAAATAGAATTTCAAGAACCGACATTATCATCCACGACGACAGGAATATCGTCCTGGCCGATCAGTACAAAATAAGCGCAATCAGCCGGGACGATTTGGGAAGATCAGAAGAAATTTGCTTACATCGTCCAGGCCGATACAATATCGTCCTGGTCGATTAGTTCAAATTCAAGTACAATCATCCTGAACATCGCACGGAATAAAGTCTGGCTGATGTTAATCGTCCAGGACATCGTCCCGGCTGATCCTGCGATCAGCTTGGCCAATAGGATCGTATCAATCAACCTTAATTGCTTTCCATAATTACTAGATTCATTTATGCATAATTATGCTGCATCACCCAGGCCAATGTTGAGATCGTCCTGGCTGATGTCCTAAAATAAAGAATACCTAAATTGATCATGGCGACCGATTCTTTCTGATTTTGAGCTTATCGTACTGGCCGATACAAGGATTGTCCAAGATGATGTGCTTAATGACGGATGTCTTAACCAAGATGCCCTAATTAGGGTTTTTATTTTTAGTCGGATCATCTTGGACGGTATAAACATCGTCTAGGCCGATGTACTCAAAACAGAAAAACACAAAAATCCCTCAAGTGTGTGTGTTCAAGGTTACTTAGCATCAGGAACCACTTTTATAATTGACTCAAAAATGGAAAAATTACAGACTTGACTCAACCTAAATCTATCCAATCTTAAGCTGGCTTGAGTTGCATTCGATCATGTGGACCTGAAAAGTTAGTAGGCAAGGCAGTTGAGAAAAATATTAATGTTTGCTATCATCAAAAGTCTAATCCATAATCTCAGATTCGCAACATATAGAGCATGTCATATGGTTGGAGTTTGAAGAATTCAATGCCATAAGACATGTTCTTAAGGAAAAATTATTATGTACGGAGTGCGCACCGTCCTCACAAGCACTGGGTACCTAGCAGTACCCAGTGGTACCGAGTGAGGGCACCTCTAGGTACCTAATGCTTGTGCGGACGGTTCTCCCCGTCCGAGGGCAAAAGGACCATAGTCAGGTGATGGTGGTCTGAGGTCCATAATCGACTTGTGATGGAGATCGAAGGGACTGTAGTTAGATGACAAAAGCCGGAGAAACCGTAGTCTGGCGACTAGGGTGGAAGGGATTGTAGTCAAGTGATAGGTGTAAGGGACTGTAGTCAGGTGACTGAGGCCAGAAAGATCATAGTCGGTGGATGACGATGGTCGATTTGATTGTATTTGGGCGAGAAAGTTTGAGGGTACCATAATTGGTGAGCGATGGAGGTCAGAAAGGTCGTAGTTGAGTAACCGAGGATGAAGGACCAAAGTTAGGAGATGGTGGTTGAAAGGATCATATATGACCGGAGCATACTGCGACGATAATTACCGGTTACTCAAGAGAGGTCGTGGGTTTCGTACCACTATCTCCTAACTTTGGGGTATACTTTGCGTCGCAAGAGAGGTCGTGGGTTTCGTACATGCACTTTGCGGCGTCATATCCGCCGGTAATGACCGGCGCATAATGCGACGATAATTACCGGCGGATATGACGCCGGAATTAAGGTGTTTTCCAACGTCAAAAACGATCCATTTTTTCGCCGATAATTCGTCGGATCATGCGCCAGAAACATTTCCGATGCCAATTTCGCGCCGGAAATAATTTATCGACGCAGCCAAAACTGGCGTATGAATTTCCGCCGAAAAGTCCGACGGAAACGTATGATTCCGTCGGATTATCTATGTTTTCCGGCGGATTGTGTCCGCCGGTAATAACGGGTTTTCCTGTAGTGATAGTTACGAGTTGGTGGTCGAAAGGATCATAGCCAGGAGATGGTAGCAGAAGGATTGTAGTCGAGTGAAGATGGTATAAAGGATTATAGTCGGCAAATTATGAAGGTTAGAATGATCTTATTCGGACGACTGAGGTTTAGGGACCTTAGTCATGTGACAATGGTCAGAGGTACATTATCGTATGATGTAGGTCAAAGGACCATACTAGGGCAAAGGCTCGATGGTGGAGGTCAGGTGTTTGTCAGCCAGTGAATGTACAATAGTGGCCGTAAGTGGACAAAAGTCCAACGACAAAGGCAGGGTGGAAGTTTGAGAGCAATGACTAGGTAGAAGAGGTTTGATGGCGACAACTGGTCAATGAAAGTCTCGTTGGTGTCCTAGAGGAGATCTGGTGGTGGTGGCTAAGATGATATTCGATAGTGATGGCCATGCGATGGGGTTCGTCGGCAGAGTGCTCTCATGGAACTTTAGGATTCGAGCTTCAGATCTCTCTTGAATCTCTAATCCATGGTCTAAGCTCCACCCAAAAGTTTCCTTCTTATAGAGTGTTGGGTCTATTTATAAATTTTGAGAGTGAGATGCTATGTAAATATGAAAAAGATCTAAGACAAGATTGCTCCACTGGATAGCTCATATTGATTCAGTCAATCATGGAGCGTTCAACAATCATTTATGTTGTCATAGTAATGTCAAAATTAAATAATATTGGGATTCTTGAATTCGTCTTATTGAGCTACTTGATTCAGATATAAGCATGTTATATTTGAATATCATTTAGTCATCCAATTAATATTCTGAAGCTTCTAAATATGCTTCAAGCAATTGATTTGGGTCTATTTGAGCTTAGATTGGACCAATTTTGGAATAGTTGGGCTTGTCTCATTGAGACATTCAATTTGACTACAAGTTTGCTGAGATCAAACTTCGAATGGTCGCTATTTTAATTTTGAAAGTTTTCAATTCAAATTTGCATCAAGATGTATGCTAAATCAAGGAGATTTTTTTTGAGGTATCAAATGTATTGGCCAAAATTAGAAAAGACTAATTTTTAAAAAGGAACATGTTACTTATAATAATCAGTAAAAGGAGCATATTTATTTAAAATTTTAAAAGGAGCTAATTTGCTAAAACAATTGGTGCATTCGGAATGCGCCAAGCTTTTAGGCGCATTGTGAATGCGCCAATTGTTTTGGCGTGTTCACAACAAGAGAGAGAAAAAGGTGAAGAGAGATAAGAGTGAGGTAAAGGTGGAAGAAATTTTAGAAAGAGAGAGAAAAAGAAGGAGAGAATGGGAGAAGAGAGAGAGAATGTTATTTAATCGCTGCTGCCTCTCTCCCCTATATAAATTATATATATATTATTTTTAATAATTAAATAATGGTTTATATGTTTAATATTTTTTTAGTTAAAATTTTTCATGAAAATATTAAACATATAAAAATTTAAAATATTATTTGAAATATAAAAGGTATAATTTTTTTATATTATATTAAAACAATAAAATTAATATTTATTTTAACTATTAGTTAAACATTATTTTTAATATTAATTTAAAAAATTAAATTTTTCAAATTTGAAAACTCATTGACACTTAAAAAATATTTTAATATTAGTATTAAAAAAAAAATTAATGTAATTTTAATAAAAAAAATATTTATTACAAAAACTTTAAATTTTCACTAATAAAATTTTGATAAAATAGATATTAAAATATAACAAAATATTATTTTAATATTAGTAATTAATAAAATGTATTCTAAATGAATTTTTAATATTAGCAATTATATTATTACAAAAACTTTTAAATTTATTCTAAAATTTTTATATAAAATAGACTAAAAATAATGAAATATAATTTAAATAGATAAAAATAATATATATAAATTTAATAATTTTAAAATAAATACAATTTCCTAAAAATTAATATTAACAATTATAGTATTAGTTTCTAATAATATAAAGTTTTATATTAATTTTTAATAAATTGTATATTTAATTAAAACTTATAAAGTTTTATATAAATTTATTATAATTATATAAATATAATGGTTTTAATTTATATATTAATTAATTTATTAAATTTTTTATAAACGATTTAATTATAAAGTTTATCTTATAAGAGTATTAAATTATTAAATTCCCTTCCCCCTCTCTTGCTGTCATCTCCCCCCCCCCCCCCCCACTACATCACCTTCAAGCTGCCTCTCTCTCTCTCCCCCTTTTTTTTAGAGATAATTACCAGCTTTAATTTCCCCCCTCCCTAGAGTATAGCCAATTGATAGTATATTCTCAGTGCATATAAGGAATACATCATTTATTTTGGCGTATTTGTTCGTATCTAAATTTAAATTAATCAATGCTCATTTTATTAATTTTGATAATAATACTGCTTCTTTATAAATTTCTCCCATTAGAAGAACAAGAAGAAATAAAGATTAAAAATTAAATGCTTCGATCAAAGTTGAATAGCAAATTGAAATAATATAAAAATAATTAAAAATAAATAGAATTCATCTCAATAATATTTTAAAATTAATATTTACAAACATTTATTTTTTAAATTTAAATTTATATTTTATATAAATTTATTGTATATAAGTATTTAAATTTCGATATAAATATTAAAAAACTAAATATAAATTTACACATATATATTATATGCTAATTTCATAGTATAAACTTGGATCTATAGATCACCTCAAATCATTTATAATTAATCAATTAAATTAAAATTTTAATTTATTAACAAAAAATAATTATTATTCACAATCATAAAAAATCATTACTTTTTTTATTTAAAAAAAAAAATACATGTGCCTATGAACTATAAAATCATAAATTAATTATTAATCCACATAAAATTGAAAACTTTTTCTTAGTACTGCTTTATAGAGTAATTTTATCTCCAATGCACGTGTTGTAAACTCCCATGAGGATATGAAGCTATCTAAAAATTTGGTTGACTATTATTAGGATTAATGTTCATAAGAAAATAAAAGATATGTTAAACTTATATTAATTTATTAAAGCAAAATCTATACTACTATTAAAAAAGGGCTTGAGTCCACCCATATCAAAGTCTTGGCCATTCATTTTATTTTTTTTTTAAATTTCTGCCCTTTCATTGGTATTATAAATCATTACTAATAATTAAAAAATGAATACTTATGTAATTTAAGATTGCCTCTTAAATTAACTACTTTATACTAAATTTAATTTTAATTTTCTTGCTAACCCATTTGAGTTTCCGATGCGGTTTCAGATATTTAAGCTAGAGTTTGTGTTCTAGTGGTTCAAATTTAACGTGAATAAAAGACTACTCATGGATATTATTATTCATGCAAATATATATTCGGATTTGAATTACTGTCCATCGGCTATTGCCAGAGTATTGCTCATTCAATATAATGTCCATATCAATCAGATGCTTAAGTATTTGTTGGTAGAACTTGAACACAACTCGATTTGCACCTGAGGAGACGGTAATCTATTTAAATAAGCGAGAGACTTGAACTTCTACGCTGCAGCTTTTATACTACCTTATCCATGTCTATGCAATCTTCGTCGATTATTTGATCGCCTCAAAATTGCTTGTGTCTCGCAATTAAAAGCATCTCAAATGCCAGGGCTTCAACTTGAGACTCCGTTGGGAGTAAGTTGTAGGATCTCCTGTTTTCTGCTTGGAAATTTTGTTGGTTGTTGCACATGTATAGGGTTGAAGCATGAAAGTGTTTTGAAAGAGAGGAAGTATCACTGCAGTGGCGGTCAAGCGATGTCTTGGAGTGAGAGTTGGGGATCTCAGTTCCGAAAGAAGCTTCGCTAATTGTTTTGGGGCTTCTGAGGTTTTTGAATCCCAGACTAGATTTTAAAGCTACTATTAGTTATTTTAATCGATACTTTCATACACAGTTATGCTCACTTATGAAAAGAATTGGTGGTAGCCTCTCAATATTTTAATTAAGAATGATTAAAATCATGATTATGCTTTTTTAAATATAATTATTTATAATTGTTTCAGAAGATAAAATATTAAAATTGAAATAAATATTTTTACAATTTTAAGAAACATCATGAAATATTTACAAAAAAGTATATCTCAAATCTGCATTTAATAAATATGGCTAAAATTTTTTAAAAAGTTAATGTCATGACTATATGGACCTTTTCAATAATATTATAGTCAAAACAAGCATTGAGCATGTCTAATTAAGTTAATAATGTTTCCCTTCTGGCCGGTCAATTGGTTCATCTTGTGATTTAATAATAATATTCCATAACAAAAAATAGGATAATAGAAGTTTTGTCATTATGATTCATCATTAATTTGTTGTCATAATAAGTTGTGGGAAACATCATTTAGTTGTAAGACGTCAAACACAAGTTGAGGTTGAGGTCGAGTTTCTTTGACTCTAACTTCAAGTTGAGTAATAATGATCAAATTCCGAATTAAGTTTCGAGCTAATTGGAAAAAAATTGAAGCCAAATTTGTATTTATTCTAATTTTATGATATCAATAAATTTAAATTATAGAATCGATTTTATGTATCCCACAAAATTCAACTTTGTTGTTGGGACATCTTATACTTGCTACATAGTTAATCAGATTTTATTTTGTTATTCCTCATAGTATAAACTCATGGAGTAAAATAATTATTTCTTGCTTCTCATCTTCTGCATCTACTTTCTTTCATTTATAATATCACATAGGTATTTACAAAATAAATGACATCTAACTAAACATTAATTATGTCACGCTTGGTCGGTGAAATTCGTTAGCTAAAACTTGAATTCATAAATGATCGCAAAAATTCGGCATCCCTTTTTCCTCTCTCATATCCCATTTTCTTACATCTTATATTCAACTTATATTTAATATTATTTTTATCTTTCAAACTGAAGGGTGTGATGAAAATAGGTAACTATTAATAGTATTAGGTCAACAATAAAGAATAATGGTCATCAGCGATTTCTAATTTTAAAAAATTTTTTATTGAATACTATTGACACTTCCAACAACACATCGTACGTTTTCCTATTTTGCCACAACATATTAGCGAACTTTATTTATGTTTTAGTTTTTGACTGGTACAATATTATCTTAGATCATTATACTAATAGTAGTAAGAGGAGGGTACGTGTACAACTATCAAGAAGAAAAAAATCTCTTCGCCTTCTCTAACAAGACGTATCTTGCGCTTAAATTGGGAAGTCACTACAGGAGCTTGCCACAAAGGTAACAATGGGCAGCTTGCAATGAAGGTAAGATGTTTCTCTTAGACTAAATATATGACGAACTGATCATGATCAATTCTCATGCCTCACTTGCCTTACCCATGCGTTCAACTCCTCATAATTTTTTGATAAAATTAAGCATTGTTTCAGCTCTCTTGTGACTTTTATGACAAATTAAAAACTTTCAATGTAATAAAGATATATTTTCACTTAGGCATCTCCAACCAAACGGCAAACACTTGTTTGCCGTGTTCTTGCTTTGCTTCCAACCGATCGCCATTTTTGACCCGACCATTTGATTGCGGATAACAAGTAGGGGAGAGAGAGGGGGGCGATGCCCAATATTTGCGTCGCAAAACTGTTTGCTGCGCCATTTTTTTCTCTTACCCCCGAAACAGTTGGCGAAGCCAAGCGCGAAAGAAAACGACTGTTTTATAAAGCGTGAAAATGGCGTTTGGATGGAACTGAAACATGGCATTTTTTTAATTTCCCTGCATTTTGGAGTGAAAAATGACATTTTCGGTTGAGATGCCCTACAACTGGCATTTTAATGGTATAACTGACAGAGTGGGACATTGTATCTATCTTTCATGAATGAGTCTACGAGGCAATCGAGACACAAACTTGTGAGGTTGAATCTAATATATGATTTCACTTTTAACCAAGGGTTTTGTAAGCTATGATTGATAAGTGGACGTTGTATGCATCTTTAAAAAATGAGTCTAAAAAGCAATTGAGAACACACTACGCATCTTGTTAAGTTAAGCTAAACTTCGTGATCTTCCAAAATAGAAAAACTATGGTGCAAACAGCAAAAGTAAAATTATGTGAGGAAATTTAATTGTTTTTATTTGTTCTTTGAATTCCTCCATTATTTTCTTGTCAAATGTTAAGCTTGTTGTGAATTTTTTTTATTTTTTTACTAAGAATTTGCTCGACATATCAGAATTATTCAATCGAATTTATCTCAATGTTAATTTTAATCTTCAGGGAGCTTGTTATGAGAATTTATTCAATATTTGATATATGTTAGATTTTTCAATTGAATTGATATCTTAGAATTTTAAGCTTTAGAATGGTGTATTTTTTTAAATTGTGATTTGTGGTTTTTAATTATCGTTCCGGTGATTGTTAATAATTAATTACTCTAGAGAGTCTGTATCTAATAGACTATTGTGTACTATTGGGGCTCTAGTTTAGTTGTAGTTGGACTTTGATAATGTTTTGATTATTTGACAGAAATAAAGAAGTTAAATATTTTTTGGACCTGGGTTTTCTTTTTAGAATTTTGATAAATCTGTAATGTTTGCAAAATTTATGTGATAGGTTATTTTTGTTGAGATTTGATGAATAGTTTCTTAACTATTTTCACTCTATATTTTTATTTTTATTTTGTTTATTTAGAGATTATTATTTGTTCACCTAATGTGTACTTTTCATGACACTAATTTTTGTCATTAATTCTTAGCTTCATGACATAATTATTTATTAGCATTTAATTATATTTTGCTATATAAAATATAATTATTTAATATTAATATATTATTTCTCATTGCCTCAAAATTTATATTGAATATTTGGTCTGCATAAGAAAATGTTTAGCATTAAAACATCTTATATTAGATTTTGTATATATGATGGTATAAGTATCATTTAATAATTGGGTAAATGCAAAAGTAATAAAATTTACTTTTTGTTTGAAGCATATTTTAAGAAAACTATATAAATTTTCATTAATATAATTAAGAATTAGTATTGCATGTAGTGATAAAATTAATAATATTATTTTTTATAAAAAAATATAATTAAAAGTTTTATAATATAAATTTTTATTTTTAAAATTTTGTTCACGTGCATTTAATGCACGGACAATAAAACTAGTTAATCAAATGGCTAATGTGGTAACAATTGAACCATCATGTTCTAAAAATTGGGATCGATTTGTCTATCGAATCAACAATTCTAACCGGTTTATATTATTTTGTTGTAGGGAGATTCTTAAGATGAACATTTAGGTATGTAGATGGTGAACATTGGTCGATGACGATGTCATCAATTGTAAGTGACTATCACAGATGTAAGCGATAATGAATTTTTTTTTGTTAAGCATCAAAGGATGGTTGACAGAATCATCAAGATAGGTCATAAGGTCCTTCAATGACTAGCAATGATGAATGAGTGATGATAGTTTATGAGTGTTAATTCATTACGACAGGGAGCACCAATGTTAGAAATTAGGTATTAGAATGTGACCATCTTCTGAGGGAAGAATACAACAACAACAACAACATCAAGCCTTTATCTCACTACGTGGGGCCGGCTACATGAATCCTTTTTCTCCATTGTGTCCTATTAAAAGTCCAATTCTCGTTTAAATCTAATAAAGAAAGGTCATTCCTAATATTTTATAACCAAGTCTTTTTAGGTCTACCCCTACCTTTCTTAACACGTCAAATCTAATACCTCTACTCTCCTAATCGGATCATCGGAAGGCCGCCTTTTTATGTGCCCAAATCATCTAAGGCAACTCTCTCTAATCTTATCTTCTGAGGGAAGCATGAGAAACCAAAAGAAATGGAGAAATTTAGGACAGTCCAAATCTTGAAGATGACTGATCTGAATTCCTTATAATGCATGGAGTTTTGAAATTCTCTAGTCTAAGAATTATCTCAAATAAAAGTCTTCTTGTGTGTGTAAGAGTATGATGTATTCATAAATTTTTTGAATAATCTATGAAGAGAAAACTTTCTATAAAATTTTTTTTATTTAAACTCACACATTTGGAGAAAATTCCAATGCATGATCACTTAATGAATGTTAACATAGATCTCAAATGAAGTAACTCCCTCTCTATCATAATATCATACTTTAATAAAGTCTTCCTAAGACTAAAATTATTGTAAATTTCAGCTTAAAATGGTCTAAACTAGCTCAAATTTACATATATAAAGTCCATTTGTAGGGATTGAGGACCTAAAAGTAGGGATGGCCTATAGTTAGCAGGCCCATAACACTACTTGGTGTCAATGAATTGCTTGCTTGCACTATTGTTGCATATTTATCTATTTATTGGCATTTTAAATTTAAAAAAAAATTAAAGACTTTTAGAAAGCCATGCTATAAAAATTTTCCTAGCTATTCTAAAAATTCTCAAAAAAGTAAAATGTTCCTCATCTCTCTCTTCATCCAGATCCTATAAATACACTTGAAAAAAATAATTACTTTTTTTTATAAGATAAAAACTTGAAAAAATAAAAGTAAAAGATTCCCATGATACCTTTTCTACCAAGGATGAATGATAAAATATCAAAAAGATATAAAAGATTTTATTATTTTATTTTATAATAAAAATATGGTTAATTTTTTTTAAATACCAAAAATTCTCTTTTAAATTTGTAATAATATTTTATATTTCAATATAAATGTCCTTTTTTCTTAATTATATATATTATATTTTAAACCAAAAATATGCTAAAATTTATAACCTAATTTTCTAAATAATGCCACAATGCTAGCAAAAAAACTACAATTAATTTTTTGGATCCCATTTTCATAAACAAACCAATCTAGTAAGGAGAATGCCATTCACTTTTTTTTTTTTTGTTTAATTCTTATTTCATCTCACTAAATATTTGTTACCTAAGTTCTAAACATTGAAGGAGAATAATTGTGTTGAAATACAAGGTGGTTTGATGAAGTATTCTTTTATATTAGTTGAATTGCATCAAGGATATGCTTTAGCCCATGT
Source organism: Dendrobium catenatum (assembly GCF_001605985.2). Classification (NCBI taxonomy): domain Eukaryota; kingdom Viridiplantae; phylum Streptophyta; class Magnoliopsida; order Asparagales; family Orchidaceae; genus Dendrobium; species Dendrobium catenatum. The sequence goes on along the minus strand of NW_021386940.1, from coordinate 173,284 downwards.
CTTTTTGATTTAATCATGGATGTTTTTACTAGACATTTGTAAGAAGATGTACCTTAGTGTATGTTTTTTTCATAAACAAACCAATCTAGTAAGGACAATGTCATTCACTTTTTTTTTTAATTCTTAATTCATCTTGTTAAGTATTTGTTACCTAAAATTTTAAGTTAAACATTGAAGAAGAAAAATTATGCTCAAATATTTTCTATATTTGTTGGATTATGTCAAGGATTAGCTTTAAGCCGATATCTTTTTTATTTAGTCATGGATGTTCTTATTAAACATGTCACGACCCATCACATACAATTCTTACATCAGTTAGGTGATATGATGTCAGATGCATAATAGTTGAAGCCCAAGATCTTAATTAGAAGATATTATTCTACATAGGCATAGCAATATTACAGAGCTGCTAGCAACTTCAAAATTTTTGGAGTAAATCACCACATTCTTCTTTTTTACTTAAAATCACATGATAAAATAACCAAAATATTCATTTACAACCATCATGATTTTAATCACTATCATCATCAATATCATATCCCATGATGGTAAAAATATTATCATCGAAGACATCATATAGTTCCATGCCTTTAATTTCTATCTGCTCAACTTTCCCTTTCATTTCTATTTCTATGAAATTTCAATATAAATAAGCAAGAACAAGAAGTGCTTGCAAAATAGGTTACCCAACACCTACCCCATCTCTCAATAGAACCAAAAAATAAAATAAAAATGAACATGTTATTTCATTACTACAATGAAAATAATAAATAGGATCTTATTCTGAAAATTTTTATAGTAAAGCTTATAACATTACACTAACTACAATGTTTCAGTATATTGGTTTGTATACGATATTGCATTTAATGTAAGTATAAATTCATTGTAAAGATACGTGTAAAATTTCACATAAACATGAAATTATCACTAATTTCATTTTATATGAATGATACTTGATATGTCATCCAAAAAATTATCTTAATCGGGCACGAATCTCAATGCAAAATCATGTGGGAAACTTCCAAAATTAATATTGGGACCATCCAAATTTTATTTTCAGTAAACTTATAGCTGAACTAAGCGTCTCGAGAATAGGAACCCAACGACACCAAATTCAACCCAATCTGATCCCAAACGGGTCCAAATCAAGGGTAAGAAGCGCTGTTGGAAGGTTCGAACCACAATTTGGATTACGAAACAGTTTTCAAACATAACGTTCTTATAGTCCAATTGAGCGGCTCAACGAGACGAATCCAAAGAGCCTAAGATCACTGAATTCCGATGTCAATAAGATGTTCAAAGTCCATCAAACGGTCCATGATCAAAAGATTCAATATCGGCCGTCCATCCAACCAGTCCCCATTTACCCTTGACCTCTCACCTATTTATGAGCCATGCAACTCCAGAAATCTATAAATAGACATCTCATTTCTCTTTAAAAGGGATCCAATCAAGAAGAGAAGAAAAGAAGAGAAGGAAGAAGCTCCTCCTCGACCACAGCCGGATTTTTGCCGAACCACCGCCAGATTTTTGCCGGACCACCACTGGAGTTTTGCCGGACCACCACCTGAGGCCCTCGCCTTCATTGGACCACCACCTGAGGCCTCGCCTTCACCGAACCACCACTTAAGGCCCTCGCCTTGTTGCAAATCTATTTTTTCATGGCTTATGTTTTGATGATTGACAAACACTACTTCTCTTGGACTACTTGTTGCTTCTAACTTTTCAGGAATTGAAGACCGGACGATCATGAAGAAGCCAAGTTCAAGATTGCGTAGGTTTAGGGTTGAGTTAGTCTGTAATTTTATTTTTCACCTTTTGAGTCTACTTGTAATGGCCAAAAAGATTGATGCTAAGTAACCCTTCACACACACACTTGAGAGGCTTAGAATTTCTGTTTTTGCCCACATCGGCCCGGCCTATATTTATATCGTCCGGGACGATCAGCTTAAAACAGAAAGTCAGCCGACATTAACCTATCGGCCTGGACGATACGTGTATCGACCAGGACGATAAGCTCAAAACAGAAAGAAGTAACCGCCTTAGACAGTTAAGGTATACTGTATTTTTAAATTATCGGCCAGGCCGATCCCCATATCGGCCTGGACGAAATTACCAAATTATACTTAAATTGATCAGGAAATCAAGGGAGTAATTAAGGGTAATTGATACGATCATATCGTCCTGGACGATCGCAGGATCGGCAAGGACGATACATTCAAAATTCTTGAATTACTTCAGGACGATAAATATCGGCCAGGTCATAAACAGAGCGATGCTCAGGACGATTTGCCTATGATTTGAACTAATCGGACAGGACGATCGTATGATCGGCCTGGACGATCAAGCCAAATTTCAATCGTCCAGGACTATTCCCAGGGCGATGCTCTGGCCGATCTTCTTTGATTTGTACTGATCGGCCAGGCCGATGTCCATATCAGCCGAGATGATAAAGTCGGCTACTTGCAATTAATGAGCTCCTCTTGAGCTCTTCTATTTAAAGAGCTCTTCTTCAATGTTTTTGAAGACCTTTGGCTGCTGCCTTGACCTGGGAAGACCTTGAGGAGAGAAAGAGAGAGAGGGAGAGAGAGAGGATCTTGTGAGGGGGAGCTTGTGAGGGGGATTCACAAGGGTTGCTTCAAGGATCGCTCTGCTTGTCTTTCGTCTGGAGTTTCTCGTCCGTGGAAGGGTCGGTAGAGGTAAGGAGTTTGCTTTTGGTTGTGGTTCTCTGCCAGCTTCAGGAGGAAGCAAAAGGAGGTTCTTGTAAGGGCTTCTCCGCCTAGCCGTGGGGGCTAAAGGAGAGTCACGTTTTGTAGTGCAATACTTGGAGGGTATCTCCAAGGAGTGGACGTAGGTCGAGTCGACCGAACCACTATAAATCTTATGTTCTTATTTTTGCTTCCGCACTTTTTAATTCCGCATTAATTTCTTGTGGTGTGATTTGGTTTGTGATTTTTTTTCTTTGTCTTAAGAATTTTTAAATACCAATTCACCCCCCTCTTGGTTAGCTTGGGACTAAGTTCATAGGACTTAACATCCCGAACGAACTTTCACGCCTTAGCCAAACCAACACCTTAGGCCCTCACCTTTGCTGGACCTCCACCTAAGGGCCTGCACTCCACTAGACTAACACTTGAGGCCCTAAACTCTGTCAGACCATCAAATGATGCTAGTATTATGCCAAATCACTGTCAGACTGCTAATTGACACCCTAACTTCCAAGTGATGTCAGATTTAATAGTAGACTTCAACCATACGGTTGACATTTGTAATCTGATCACCCTCTGGGATGAGTTAACCCACTGTACTCAACTCAAATTCTAGTGAAATCTTTTCAACTGGGCTAGACCCCATGGTTTTCCCCTTTCAAGGGTTTTCCATATAAAAAAAGTTTGTGCTCTCTATTTATGAGCTGGATATCCGTACAATGCTAAGATGTAAAATTACAAGTCTATCGTCTTGTATATTCTAGTCCATAACAGTTTGGCGCATTCTATGAGAAACGCTAGTCCCACTATCATAAAGCACCACTGTAATGGATAATAGGCACAATAATCTTATCTTGGGAGCCTCCCGCTCTAATTCAAATCAATCCCAAAATCAATTCTTGGATTAGGGATGCCAGACATCTGCCTCTTTTTACCTCGGTGGCTGAAACCCTACCAGAGAAGGGACTTCAGGACCGTCCATGAATGATCGTATCAGAAAGATGGAGGAGTCTCGGATTGAGATCCTTCAACTCTTGCGAGAGACTCAAGGACCGACACTAGAACCCCAAGAAGATATTCTTCTCCCCCGAGATCCACTAGGACTCGAATATGTTCTTCATGTCGAGATTCCCCTTCCATCGCCAAGGATGTGCCCTCCAACACGTCCAGAGAATAAGCTTGATGACATGGCAAGCTATACCCATCCTTCACATGCAAGCTGCCAGTATAACATTCCTCCGGATGTCCCCGAGGACTTAACCCAATAGCACATTGCTGAACTCCCCCGTAATACCTTACATCATGAATTATGAAGACTAATCCGAGAGGAGCTCCCCACATGATATCTAAGATAATCTCTTCATCAATAGGATTTTTAGGAGTCATTACCCTTAACTGAAGCCATCCTTCAACACCCCATTCCGATAAGATTCAAACTACCAAGTATTGATTTGTACGATGGGACATCTAACCCGTATAAATATATCGATCACTATAGGACCATAATGCACATCCAGTGAGCCTCTGACGCGCTCCTATGCCAAGTCTTTACGGCTACCCTCAAAGGGCAAGCTCGAATATGGTTCTATTCACTCCCTATCGTATCCATTCCAATATTTGTCAAATTACCCAAAATATTTATCGAATAGTTTGTTTCCAATCGGAGGATGGTCAAAGACTCATCCCACCTCTCAGGAATTCTCCATAATAAAAATGAGTCCCTCAAGAAATACTTCTAAAGATTTTCTACTATGGCTTGGCAAATTTTAGGGGTAGATCCTGAGTTACTCAGAGGTGTATTCTTCGGAGGGTTTTATCCTGGACCCTTCTACTCGGCACTCATATGAGATATGGTTCATTCGTATGCAGATCTGATCCATCGAGTTGAGGCTTAAATCTCCACCGATGAAGACATTATTGCTTATAGAAAATAATTTGAGTAAACAAATGGGAAGCGAAAAAGTACACCAGGAATAAAAAACTCATCCTTACAGCGGAAGAAGCAAAGAAACTATAATCTGCCCCCTTGACCCTCACAGCCGTGATGAGAGCCTCCCCAAGAAAAGGAGTACACACCACTTCATGTATCCCGAACAAATGTGTTGATGGCCATCTGAGACTAGGAGAATGTGAAGTGGCCACACTCTTTGAAGCACAATGTTAGAAACCAGGAGCAATGTTACCACTTCCACCGTAGTCATGGACACACTATTGAATCATGTAGATAGCTTAAGGAAGAAATCAAGAGACTGATCTGATAAGGATATCTCTAATAATTCATCCAAAACCCACCGGCACGAGATGAGGGTGGTCCGGCTGGGGGTAGAATCAACATCAAAGTCAATCATCAAACAATCATCAAGTGGTTGTCAAAGTTGAAACCATTAATAGAGGACCTATAATGCCTAGTCAAGTCTTGATTATAGCCTACAAAGAGCCAACGCCAAAAAAGTCTCGCATCGATCACTCCATTGCCTTCGATGATTCTGACTTAGAGGGAATAAAGACCCCTCATCAAGACCCACTTGTAATTAGTATGGGAATTGGTGACCCATGCTATAATGTTAAGAGGATCTTGGTCGACAATGGAAGCTTTATAGATGTCTTGTTCTACTCCACTTTCCTCAATATGGGCCTCTCTAGAGAGAAGCTGCGGCCAACCGTAGGGCCATTATATAGATTTGACAATTGACCTATGCGAGCGGAAGGAATAATAAGTCTTCCAATTGTACTTGGAGAATTTCCCCATCAAGCTACACACTCCATCCAATTTATTATGGTAAAATTAGAATCATCTTACAAAGCTATCTTCAAAAGGCCACTCCAATCAATCTTTGGGATTAGTACTTTAATCCCTAAGCTCAAATTGAAATTTTGCACCCCAACAAAGATTGACATTATACGAGGAGATCAGTAAGTAGGACAATTCTTATATCTCAGCCAGGTTCAACCTTGCCCAACAGTTACCTTAAGCATCAAAGATTTTGATCTTTGAGGTGAAGATTCTCCTCAGAGGGCCTCTCCTGTAGAAGATCTTATTTGTGTCTCTCTATCAGATGAGCACCCTTCAAGAACAATATAGATCAGATCACTTCTCTGAGATGAAGAGAAGAAAATGTTTGTAAATTTTCTATGTACAAACCAAGATATATTTACATAGAGTCCAGCTGATATGCCTGAAATCAACCCTGAAGTAATCATACACTCCCTCAAGATCAACCCGGCTTACAAGCCTGTGATCTAAAAGAAGCAAAACTTTAAACTAGATCATCAGCTGATAATTGAGCAGGAGATTGATAAGCTTTTAAATGCAAGATTTATAAGGGAAGAACACTATCCCACTTGGTTGGAAAACATCATTATGGTTTGAAAGGCAAGTGCAGCTTGGAGAATTTGTGTGGACTATACTGATCTCAACAAAGCCTGCCATAAGGATTGTTTTTTGCTTCCCCATATTGACCAATTGGTCGATGCTACCTCCGAATATCAAATGCTAATCTTCATAGATGCCTACTCCTGATACAATCAGATACAAATGGTTCTTATTGATGAGGAGGCAACAACTTTTCAAATAGATAAAGGGTTGTATTGCTATATGGTAATGTCATTCGGGCTCAAGAACATGGGGGTAACATACTAATGCTTGACAAATAAAGTTTTTAAGAAACTTATTGGGTGCACTATGGAAGTATATGTGGATGATATGTTAGCTAAAAGCCTCGAGAAATCCTAACATATCTCTGACTTGGAACAATGCTTCTACCTCATTCGATCTTACAACATGCATCTCAACCCCTCCAAATGTGCATTTGGAGTGGCCTTAGGAAAATTTCTAAGGTTCATGGTTACCCATCAATGGATTTAGGCCAATCTTGAGAAGATCAAGGCTCTAGGGGACATGCTACCCTAGAGAAATATCAAGGAAGTCCAGAGATTAAATAGAAGGATTGCAATATTCTCTCGTTTCCTATCTCTCTTAGGAGAAAAATATATGCCATTCTTCAAGGTCCTCAGAGGTACTCGTAGCTCAGGATTTCAGTGGACTAATGAATGCAATGAGGCTTTCGAGCAGCTTCGAACTTATCTAGCATCACCTCCACTACTCTTGATGCCAATTCCATGAGAAATTTTATACATGTATATGGCTGTCTCCTCTCAGGCTATGAGCTCAGTCTTGTTTCGGGTAGACGATGTTTTTCAACACCCAATTTATTATATTAGCAAGGTGCTTTCTAAGACAGAAACACGCTGCTCATTAGCAGATAAATAGCCTTGGCGTTAGTCTTCTTAGCTAAAAAGTTACACCCTTATTTGCAAGCACACACTACAGGAAAATTGCGGGTTACCGGCGGACAAAATTCATCGGAAAATGCTCAAAATCCGTAAGAAATTAGTATTTATGGTGGATTTTTGTTGGATTTTTTTTTTCATCGGTAACACACACGTCGGAAAAGTTAAACTGGAACAAAATAAGCCGCCAGAAATATTTTTGGCAGACTTTCGAAATTATTCCGCTGGTACCTTTTCTGGCGAACTATTTTGCACCAAAAAATAAAAAGAAAAATAAAGTTAAAAAAATGGAGAATCGACTGCACCAGCCCGCCGCCCCCAACCCAGTTCATGGCAGCACCAGTACACCACAACCCAGATGAGCCAAACCGCCCGACTCCATTCGTGAGCTCAACTTAACCCACGCGAGCTCGCCTGACCCGCAAAACAGCTTTCCTTCGGCGGGATTCGAACCCTCGCCCAACCGAAAACGAGCCCCAAACCAATGAGCCATGAAGTCAAATCTATTTCTTTTCAACTTTTTTATTATTTATATTAGAACTTAATATAAATTTAATCAATTTAATTAATTTAATTTAATTAGATAAATTTATTTAATAATGAGTTATTAATTATTAATTTAATTAATTTAAGGTAATAAAATTTAATTTTATTTAATTTAATAATGAATTATTATTTAATTAATTTAATTTTATAATATCTAATTTAAATATATTTATTTGATAATAAGTTATTAAATTATTTAATATGATTTAGTAAAATATTAATTTTGGTCAGAAATTTTGTTAGAAATAAATTCGCCGGAAAATGAATCAAAAAATCCTCCGGAAAAATGACGGAAAATCCGTCGGAAAAGTTTCGTTGGTAATCCGCTAGAAAAATTGCCGGAATTTGTGACAATTTTTTTTCGCCGGAAATTCTATCTGAAATAAGCTGTTTTCTTATAGTGACATATGATGAGTATCTATACAAACTTACCATTGAGAAGTATTTTCCAAAAACTCGAGGCATCTGGAAGATTGATCAAATGGTCAGTGAAGCTTAGAGAGTTTGATATCTAGTTCCTGCCTAGACCCGACATAAAGTCACAAGTGCTTGTTGACTTTGTGGTCGAATGTACTAACTACACCTCTAATGAACCACTGGATGCATCTCCTTCTTCTTTATGCTGGACCTTACATACTGATGGAGCTTCTGGGAGTTCTGGTGCCGGTGCTGGAATTTTATTAATCTCCCCACAGCAAACCACACTCGAATATGGACTTAGATTGAAGTTCTCAGCGATAAATAGCATTGCCAAATATGAAGCCCTGATCGTTGGATTGAGGCTAGCAATTGATTGCGAAATGCATGACTTGGTGGTTCACACTGATTCTCTACTAGTCGCCTCTTAGGTGAAAGGAGAATTTGACACCCATAATTTGTTATTGTCCCAATACTGCCAAATGGTTAAATATCTTCTGGCCTAAATAACGAAGTATCAGATCTTTCATGTCCTTCGAGAGCAGAACACACAAGCATATGCTTCTAAACTGGCTACTTCTATAACCGGTGACATTTTCAAAAGGAAGTATGTCGATGAGATTCACTTTCCAAGTGTTCAAGGCCCATGGGTTATATATTCAATCGATGAGTCAAGAGAGGCTTCTTGGATTTATCACATTCTAACTTTCATACAAGATGATTTTCTTCCTGAATACTCAATTGTGGCAATGCGACTCCAGAGGCAGGCGGCAAACTTCACTATTATTAATGAAGAATTATACAAACGAGCCTTCTGGAGACCCTAACTCAAGTGCCTTTCTCCTTTAGAGTTAAATTATGCACTTCGAGAAGTACATTCTGGCATCTGCGAAGAACAACTGGGTGGAAGGGCATTAGCCCAAAAAGTTTTGAGACAGTGGTTTTACTGGCCATCAATGAAGCAGGACGTGCTAGAGCTCGTGTGAAAATGTAATAGTTGCCAATTATATGTCAACTTCACCCATCTACCTGTCATATAGATCTCAATATTACAGAGTCCCTAACCTTTCGCCCAATGGGGGATTGACATAATAGGACCCTTTCCTATAGCCAAGGGTCAACAAAAGTTCCTCATCATGGGTGTAGATCATTTCATAAAGTGGGTGTAAGCATAACCTCTAGCAAAAATTATCGAAATAAATGCCAAACAAAACCTATAGAAGAAAAAATATATAATTCTGGCATTCCTGCAAAAGTTATCACCGATAATGAAATGCAGTTCACTGGAAGGATCTTTACTACATTTTTCAAAGATCTCCACATTCAGCTTGTACACAAGGCTGCGGCCCATCCTAAGACTAATGGATAAACGGAGGTCACTAATCGGACTATTTTGAAGGGATTGAAGACAAGGTTGGAGAAGGTTGGGGGGCAAAGCGTTGATGAGCTTCCAAATGTCCTCCGGGCCTATCATATCGTGGCAAGAACTCTAACAGGAGAAACCCCATACAATCTCTTCTTTGGTACAGAATCTATTAATTTCGTTGACATTGGAGTCCCAAGTCATAGAGTTCAAACTTTTGACTTCAACGGCAATGACAAAAAACTCAGGTACAGCCTAGACCACCTTCTAGAAGCAAGAGATAAGGCAATGCTCAAGGTTGCTGCATATCACCAAAGAGTTGCCCATCGCTATAACCTAAGGATGAATCCATGGCGTATATCGATTGGAGATCTAGATATATTGATTAATATAATGAAAGTGGGGCTATGGTGTAGGTCTTAGAGGAGACAAACATAATGCAAGCGATGTTAAAGTATAAGAATATATGTATGGGTGATAACTATGGCACAAATAGGCACAAATAGGATTATAGAAAAAATATTGAGGAAAATTACAAACATAAGTGAGATTATAGTGCTTGTCTTGGGTATAAGAATATCCTCCTTACTCTCAAAAAATGTATAAGAATATCCTCCTTACTCTCTCTATATTTGTCCATCAAAACTCTCAAAAAATGTATAGCTTCCATAATAGACTAACTCAGCCTGAATCCAAATAAATTAAATGAAAAAAATCTTAAAATCAACGGGTAAACGATGGGAGGCGGACCGTGAATACTAGCGGTCGGAACTGGAGCTCTCGCAGGAGAGGAGTGCTATGACCGTCGGAGACGTGCGGTGACTATCGGCGACGTCCAGTGACCATCGGCGACCTCGATCTAAGATGAGCGACAAAGGGCGACAAGCGAAGCAGCGGCGATGTGAGAGAAAGCCACGAAAGAAATGAGCGGCCAGAGCGGCTCGGGTTCGAAAAAAGGGCTTTCGCCGGCAAATTTTCCAGCGTCCAAGACCTCGGAAACCTTTACGGTGTCGTATGCGCCAATATTAAGTCGTTGAGTTTAAAAATCACGGCGCATGATCCGCCGGTAATTGCATCGGCTATTTTTCCGCCGTAACGTGCGCCGGGACCAATAAAATGCTGGTTTTTTCCGACGTACTTCCCAGCGCATCGGACGTCGGAAAATTTACGGCGCCATATGCACCGTAAAAGACATCGTAAAATTTCTGTCTCAGCATGAGTCGTTGCAGGCGCCGTTTGTTACCGACGCAAAATGATCCGCCGGAAATTTTGACGGTAATCGCGTGTTTTCCCGTAGAGATCTAGTTCTGTGTAGCAACGAGGCAGCAGGAAAATGCCCTCAGTGCAATAAAATCTCCCCCCCCCCCCCCCCCCCCCCCCCCCCCCTCTATGAGGGTCCATACTTAGTAGCAGCTATGGTAAAGCCCAGGACTTTCAAATTAAAGGATGCTGAGAGAAAGATGCTTCCTCGGACTTAGAATGGAGACAATCTCAACAAGTACTATCAGTAGTAGCAGCTTCGCTGGATCACCACCTGAGGCCCTCACCTTTGCTGAACCAACACCTGGGGACCTCACCTTTGCTAGACCACCACCTAAGGGCCTGAACTCCGCTAGACCAACACTTGAGGCCTTAAACTCCGTCAGACCATCAACTGATGCCAGTATTCTTCCAAATCACTGTCAGACTACTAAATGACGCTCCAACTTCCAAGTGATGCCAGATTTAACACTAGACTTCAACCATACGGTTGACATTTGTAATCTGATCGCCCTCTGGGACGAGTCAGCCCACTGTACTCAACTCAAATTCTAATGAAATCTTTTCAACTAGGCTAGGCCCCGTGGATTTTCCCCTTTCAGGATTTTCCATGTTAAAAAACTTGTGTTCTCTATCTATGAGCTGGATATCCATGCAACGCTAAGACGTAAAATTACAACTGTATCGCTGCATATATTCTAGCCTGCAACAATACCTATCATATCATAGGAATATATAAGTGCAATAAAGTATCAAAAATAAATTACCTTTATTTTTCTCCACTCCCCTTTTCCGCACATTTCCAGGAAAATGAATATTGAATATCAATACCTTCAACATACATGAATAGTGTCTAACCTAATACATTACTATGAAATTTGTCACTGTATGATGAAAACAATAGTATTTTTTGGGGAAAATACTTGTACACACATTCAAAAATTACCATTCATGAACAATATTTATAAAATCATTTTAAAGCATTTATTGTTCTATAGCCAAATTCATTAGTGTCATAATACTCAACAAAATACTTAAATTTTAAAGTACTTAAAAATATATTATGAAAATCTGAGTTCTTACTGTCAACATGACCCTATCGAAAGTTATACTATGAAAAGTTTTTCAAACTTAATTTAATTTATCAAATAAATTACCAAAATTCTCACATAAATAATTTCAATTGAAAATAAAGATAGGCAATGCTAACCTACCATGATTCAAACAACTTTAACAACTAGTTTGATGGGAAAAATTGGCTCAAAAATCTCTAAACACTACAGGAAAATCACTTATTACCGGCGGAATTTTCCGGCATCTTTCCGGCGGTCAATTTTCCGGCGGTTTTTGACGGCTAATTTCCAACAAAATTTTCTGGCGGCTTTCCGACGGCTTTCCGGCGGTTTTACGACGGCTAATTTCCCCGCAAAATTTTGCGACGGCTAATTTCCCGCAAAATTTTCCCGCAGATTTTTCCGGCGGCTTTCCGGCTGCTTTCCGACGGTTAATTTCCCCGCAAAATTTTGCGCCTTCTAATTTCCCGCAAAATTATCCGCGGAATTTTCCGGCGGCTTTCCGACGGATTACCGGCGGCTTTACTTAACTAATTTATTTTAATTATCAATTAAAATAAAAATTTTAAATTAATAATGTTTAATTATAATATTCAGACTTTTTTAATATAAATAAAAAAATACTTAGTTTTAACTATTTTGCAGAAACGGCGCAGTGGTCAGGGAGCGGGGCAGCGGGTGAGGAGGTCCACGGTTCGAAACTCAGCGAAGGCAGCGCGGGAGCGGGCTCGTTGGCGCACTCGGGCTCGCCTGGCTCACGCGAGCCCGGTCCGACGCGACGCGGTCTGGTCCGGCGCGACCCAAGGCCTGGTGCGACCGCCCGCCGGAGCGGGTTGCTGGCGTGCCGCCGGAGCCGCCGGGGAGCGGTTTCCCATCGTGAGCTCAACTTAACCCACACGAGCCTCGCCTGATCCCGCAAAACAGCTTTACCTATCGGCGGGGATTCCGAACCCTCGCCTCCACCCAGAATCGACGAGCCCCAACAATGAGCCATCAAGTCAATCTATTTCGTTTCAACTTTTTATTATTATATTTAGACTTAATATAAATTTACATCAATTTTAATAGATAAATTTATTTTAATAATGAGTTATAATTATTAATTAAGGTAATAATATTATTTTATTTAATTTAATAATGATTATTTATTTATTATTTAATTAATTAATTTTATATATCTATTTAAATATATTTATCTTGATAATAAGTTATTAAATTATTACAATAGTGATTTAGTAAATAGTTAATTTTATTAGGAAATTCTCAAAGAATCAAATTGCTCGGAAAATGAATAAAAAAAATCCTCCGGAAAAAACTACGGAAAAATCCGTCGGGAATGTTTCGTCTGGTTAACTTCGCTAGAAAAATTGCCGGAATTTGTGACAAATTTTTTTTCAGCCGGGAAACTCTTATCTGAAATAAGCTGTTTTCCTATAGGACATATATCATGTATCTATACAAACTTACCATTGAGAAGTATATTCAAAAACCTCGAGGGGGGGGGGGGGGGACCATTTGGGAAAGATTGATCAAATGGTCAGTGAAGCTTTAGAGAGTTTTGATATCTAGTTCCTGCCTATGCAACCACAACATAAAGGTCATAAGTGCTTGCGACTTTGTGGTCGAAGTATAATACGCCTCCTAAGAACCACTGGATAGCATCTCCTTCTTCTTATATACTGACCTACATTATTGAGGAGCTTCTGGAGTCCGGTGCCGGTGGAATTTTATTAATCTCCCCACAGCAAACCACACTCGAATATGACTTAGATTGAAGTTACTAGCGATAAAAGTAGCATGCCAAATGAATTGAAGCCCTCGATCGTTGGATGAGGCACTGGAATTGATTGCCGAAGTTGCATGCGACTTGGTGGTTTCACACTTATTCTCTAATAGTCGCCTCTTAGGTGAAAAGGAGAATTTGACACCCAAATTTGTTATTGGGCCCAAATACTGCCAAAATGTGTTAAATCTCTTCTGCCAAAATAACATCGTATTCAATCTTTCATGTCTTCGAGCAGCAGAACACAAGAAGAATGCTTTCTCAACACGCTTACTCATAAAACCTGTGACATTTTCACAAATGAAGTATGTCGAGAGATTCACTTTCCCAAGTGTTCAAAGGGCCAGGTGTTATATAATAAATCGAGTGATGTCAATGAGAGGCTTCTTGGATTATACATCTAACTTCATACAAGATGGTTTTCTTCCTGAATACTCATTGCGGCAATAGCGACTTCCAAGGCAGACGACAAACTTCACTATTATCTAAATGAAGAATTATACAAACGAGGCCTCTCTGGAAAGACTCCTAAACCTCAGTGCCTTTCTCCTTAGAAGGGCCAAATTATGCACTTCGAGATAGTATCATTCTGGCATCTGTGAGAACAACTGGGTGAAAGGGCATTGCCCAAAAAGTTTTGAGACATGCGGGTTTAACTGGCCATCAATGAGTAGACGTGTAGAGCTCGTGTAGTAAAATAATAATAGTTCCCAATTACAATGCCACATTCACCCCATCTACCTGTTCCATATAGATGCTCAATATTAACAACGAGCTCTAACCTTTCGCTCATGGGATTTGACATAATAGGACCCTTCCATAGCCAAGTGCAAACGGAAGTTCCTCATCATGGGTGTAGATCATTTCATAAAGTGGGTGGAAGCATAACCTTCTAAGCAAAAATTATCGAAATAAATGCCCAAATAATTCCTAAGAAGAACATAAATATAAATTCTGGCATCCTGTAAAATAGTTATCACCGATAATGGAAATGCCAGATTCAATGGAAGGATCTTTACACATCTTTTCAAAGATCTCCACATTACATGTTGCACACAAGGCTGTGGCCCATCCTAAAGACTAATGGAATGAATACGGAGGTCACTAATCGGACTATTTTGAAAGGGACTGAAGACAAGGTTGGAGAAAGGTTGGGGCAAAGCGTTGATGAGCTTCAAAATTGTTTCTCCTCGGCTTTTCATATCGTGGCAAGAACTTCTAACTGGAGAAACCCCATACAATTACTTCTTTGGTGAAATTTGAAAAATTACGGGCTATATTCTCGTGACATTGGGTCCCATAGTCAAGAGTTCATAATCTTTGTACTTCTGCAAGCGGCATGACGAAAAAACTCAGGTACACCGCCTAGACTCCTTCTAGATAGCAAGAGATAAAGGCTAATGCTCAACGGTTGCTGCATATCACCTCAGAAGAGTGTCCGTCACTATAACGCAAGCATGAACCACAGTGCGATATCGATTGTGAGACGTAGATTCATATTGATTAATAATTAATGCAAAGTGGGGCTATGGTGTACAGTCTAGAGGAGACAAACATAATGCAAGCGATGGTTAAAGTAAAGAATATTATGGGTGATACTATGGCACAAATAGGATTATAGAAAAAATATTGAGGAAAATTTACAAACATAAGTGAGATTATTAGTCTTGCCTTGGGTATAAAGAATTCCTCCTACTCTAAAAAAAATGGTATAAGAATATCCTCCTACTACTCCTCTATATTTGTCCAATCAAAAACTCTCAAATAAATATATAAGCTTCCAAATAGACTAACTCAGCATAAATCCAAACAAATTAAACGAAAAAAAAGCCTTACAATCAACGGGTAAACGACGGGAGGCGGAACCACGACATACTAGCAGGTCGGAACTGGAGCTCTCGCAGTCGAGGAGTGGCAATGACGTCGGGCGCGTGCGTTGAACTATCGGCGAGCGTCCGTTGACCCGCCGGCCGACTCGATCTAAGCTGCGATGCAACGGAGGCCGACACAGCCGAAAAACAGCCGGCGGATGTGAGAGAAAGCCACGAGAAAAGAAATGAATAGCGGCCAGCAGCGGCTCGGGTTCGAAAAAAGGGCTTTCCACGCGAATTTCCGGCGTCCAAGACGCCGGAAACCATTTCGGTGGTGCGCCGAGTGTCATGCGCAGGTATTAAGTCGTTGAGTTTAAAACACACGGCACCATGCATCCGGCCGGTTAATTGCACCGGCTATTTTTCCGGCCGTAACGTTAACCGCCGAGAGCCACTAAGAATGCTGGTTTTTCCGATTGTACTGCGTCCGGTTCGCGCTATCGGACGTCGTAAAAATTTCCTGCGCCATATGCGCCAAGTAAAAGACATCGTAAATAATTCGGTTCGACAGCATTGTGCTGTTAAGCAAGGCGCCGTTTGTTACAGGCGCAAAGAATGATCCGGCCAGAAAATTCCGACGTGTAAATTCACGTTTTTATTGTTAGAGAATCTAGTTCTGGTGTGTAAGCATCGACGCGTCAGCAAATAAAGGCCCCTCAATGACCAATTAAAATAGTGCTATCCCGCCCCCCCCCCCCCCCCCCCGCTATGAGGGTCCATACTTATAGCAGCTATGGTGAAAGCCCAGGAACTTCACAATTAAGGATGCTGAGAGAAGAGGTGCTTCCTCAGACCTGGAATGGAGATAATCTCCACAAGTACTATCCAGTAGTAGCAGACTTCGCTGGATCACCACCTGAGCGCCCTCACCTTCGCTTGAAGCCATCACCTGAGGCCCCTCACCTATTGCCTGAACCAAACACCTAAGGACGCTCATCCTTTGCTAAACCACCAACCTAAGGGCTTAACTCCGCTTAGAACCAACACTTGAGGCCTTAAACTACCGTCAGACCCATCAACTGCACGCCATAATTCTGCCAAATCACTGTCAGACTACTAAAATGACGCCTCCAACTTCCAAGTGATGCCAAATTTAACACTAGAACTTCAACATTACGGTTGACAATTTGTAATCTTAGATCGCCCTCCTGGGAACGAGTCACCACTATAACTCAACTCAATCTAATGAAATCTTTTATCAACTTGGGCTACGACCTCGTGGGATATCTTCCCCTTTCTTAATGATTTTCCGAGTAAAAAACAGACTTTATGTGTTCTCTGTCTATGAGCTGGAATATCCTTGCAATGCTAAGACATTAAAATTACAACTTTATCACCTGCATATATTCTAGCCTGCAACAATGACTATATACTTCATAGGAATATAAAAGTGCAATAATTAATCAAAATAAATTACCTTTATTCTTTCTCACTTCCCCTTTTTCTGCACATTTCCAAGGCAAAGGAATATTGAATATCACTAACCTTCAACATACATGAATAGTCTAACCTAATACATTACTATGAAATTTGTTCACTGTATGATGAAAACAGTAGTATTTGTTGGGGAAAATACTTGTACACACATTCAAAATAATACCATCAATGAACTAATATTATAGAAAATTATTTAAAGCTATTTTGCTTCTGATAGCCACATTCATAAGTGTCGCATAATACTCAACAAAATATTATAATTTTTAGTACTTAAAAGTATATGTGAAAATCTAAGTTCTACTGTCAAATGACCCTACGAAATTATAACTAGGAAAAGTTTTTCAAACTTAATTTAATATATCAAATAAATTACAAATATCTCACATATAATAATTTCAATTGAAAATAAGAGATAGGAAATGATAACCGTATCAATGATTCAAACAAACTTTACCAACTAGTTTGATGGGAAAAATTGGCTCCAACAATAAATCAAATTCTATTTTCATCTCCTCCTAGTATTTTCTCATTTTCTTTCTCTAGACAACTTTCCTTAAAAATGAAATAGCAATTATTCAAGAATAGATCTTGAAATGTTTATAGACTATGGCGAACTACAGAGATATCATTGTACTCAACTATCCAACAAGAGTTCTTAAGGGGAAAATATATATCAATCCGCTGAATTTGCGAGAGAACTCCGAGCGCACACCAACCTACCTTTTCACAACACCACAATAAAGGGGTGTCAAAAGTCGTGGTTGTCGGTTTCGGTCAGGTTCGAGTCGAATCTGAAACTGACACGGGTTCAAAATGGGTCGACCCTATCGTCCGATCTCGGTATGAATACGGCCAGAAACTATGGACCCGGGCGTTCCGACCTGTCGGGTTGACCCGACTTTGACAACGATTTCTGCTCTGGCCGAGCTGCGCGTGAATTGCGAGTTGGCAACGGCACCGCGATGCGAGATGGCAAAGGGACCGCGTGGGGCAGGAAGGCGCTCAGACGCGAAGCGGGGAAGGTAGGCACGCGA
>NW_021386940.1:150765-155402 GCF_001605985.2 Dendrobium catenatum | reverse complement strand
ACTCGAGCTGGTAGGCGCGTCGCGCGGGCAACCGCAGGCGCGAGCGAGTAGCTAGCAGGCACGGCCAATTGCGCGGGAAGCCACGGGTAAGTGCGCGGGCAGCTGGGGCAGGTGCGGGCAGTCTCTGGCGGCGCAGGCAGCTCATTGTAAACGGGTTTCTGGGTTGACCTGGAAACCCGTCGGGTCAACCCGAACTCGAGCCATTTTTCAAACGGGTCGGTCCAACCCGAAATTTCTGGGTCAAGTTCGGGTCGGATTTTCATGTCGTGTCAAATATTAACACCCCTAACCATAAAGCTATACTATTTGACAGCCAGACTGGTGGAGAAGGCAACACTACAACGCCACCATTTCAGCATCTTAGTGCCCATTAAAAAGATTAATTTAAAACTAAGCAAAGAACTTAGTGTCATATTGCTTTGCTTACAGCGTTGCATAGCTCTCATGAAAATTTTTTTACTTAACATTTTATTTTTCAATTTAAACTATAATTCATATAAATTAAATATAAAAAATGATTCTAAGCATTTATAGGAATAAATAAGCGTTGCATAGATTCATTAAATTCTTCCATCCTTGAAAAATGTCTTCATTGATATTCTAATATATGTACTTGTCAGATAAATAAATCTTGACATGGCTATCTCATATTTATAAAGTCCAATGGGGCTAGAAATTGTGAAACAACATCCATGATTCCATTAAGTACACGAGAAAAAGGGATAAATGACCTAAAAATAGGCATGGCCTATAGTTGGAACAATTGTTACGCCCTCCGACCTGAAGTAGAGGAACGTCCGGTCGGAGGACAAATCGCGCCAAAAAACGAGAAATATCGAGCAAATACCGAGCAATACCAAACAATAACGAGAAATACCATCACGTGAAGACCCAATACCGAGTTATACCGAGCTATACCGAGCAATACCGAGTTATACAAAAGTTGTACCAGTTTTTCCTACAAAAAACTCAGTACAACTCGGTATTGCTCGGTATAGCTCGGTATAACTCGGTATTGGTCTTCACAGAGCGGTATTCCTCGTCATTATCAAATAATACCTAGCAATACCGGACAAATACCGAGTTTTTTGGCGGGATTTTACCTCCGACCGGATGGTCCTCTACGTCCTTACAACGGACCTAATAAAAGTCCCTATAGTTGGGAGGCCCAGCCCGCTATGAATGACTTGCTCGCACTATTGCTGCATAATTTTCTATTTATACGTTGACATTTTAAATTAAATAAAAAAAGAAGTAAAATTTTTTAGAAAGCCACACTATGAAAATTCTCCGAAGTATTTTTGCGAAAAAGTAAAATGTTTATTATCTTTCTTTTCCTCCAAATCTTATAAATAATTTGAAAAAAATAATTATCTTTTATTTCATAAGATAAAAACAATAAAATATAAAAATGAAAATATGGTTAAATATTATTTTCAAATGCCAAACAATTCTCTTGCAAAGTTATAATAATATCTTATATTTCAATTTAAATTCCGTTTTGCCTTAATTATTTATGTTTTTTAAAAGCCCAAAGTATGCTAAAATTTCTAGCATTATTTTTTGAGTAAAGCCAAACTGTTGGAGGAAAAAAAAAAACAAAATAATTATTAGATCCTGTTTCAAAAAGCAAACCAATCTAGTAAAAAAATGAATTCACTTTTTTTTAATTTGTTAATCATTCATTACAGACATTTATGTACCTAAATTTTGTGCTAACTTGAAGAGACAAGGCTTTATTCGAGACTACTTTCTAAAGCAGTGTTTCTAGTAGAGAATTTTTTTAATTCAAGAATTTTTTTACGTAAAAGCATGCTTTAGCAAGTAAGGCAAGTTGTCCCAAAACGAAGCCAAAGTGGAGTTCAAGATACAAGGTGGTTTGGTCTAAAGTATTGTAATAGTTTTAGGTGGATATGTCCAATGATACTTTAAGCGCATATATTTTTTGCTTTAGTATGAATGTTTCTTACAGACAATTTGTAAGGGGAATGTGCCTTGGTGTGATGCTTTTTACTAAGGATATCTTTCTTGGTTGATAAGACTAGAGAGGAGTTGATCGAAAGGTTGAGTTATACGAGATCAATATAGATGTCAAGATACTTTTGGTTCGAGTATATAAAAATCTAATACATGGAGTTTTGATTTTTAGTAAGTAATAAGTCTAGTAATGGGATTGTGATATTGGGGTGTAAAGATCATTAAAAAATGAAGAAGCATAGTAGAAAAATTTTTTTTGATTTTCATATTCAAAGCGATGGGTAAAATAGATATTGATATTATTATTAGAATTTAAAGTTTGGATGCCATGGTTGAAGTAGGAATGCACTGGAATTGTTGTGTGATAAGAAGGTATCCGCTCAAAATTGAGGAAAATTTTATAAGATGGTGGTTAGACCTGTAATCCTTTATGAAATGCAAAATAAGTTGATCATTAAAAAAAATCATAAAAATTAAACTACTAAGTGCTCAACATATGAGGTGCTTAGCTGGATGAGCGTATTTACACTTAAGAGATAGAATACGAAATGAGTACAAATGTGATAAAGGTTGGAGTAGCTTTGGCATATTAGAATTATGAGAGTCGCCTTAAGAGATTTTGATTACATAAAATGTTGGGCTTCGATGATGTTGTTCAACATAGTAGGCGTATTAAATCTGACTAGTTATGGAAATTAAAATGTGGACCGAAAAGGACTTGCTCAAAAACTATTAAAATTACATTTGAATTATTTTAAATGACTTAGCAAAGTAGCTCCAAGCATCAACAGTTACTCAATCAACTCAACTAAGGAACTAGCCCGCAATGGTCGACAGGTGAGTCATCCCAATTATATATGTCACGAATCATCGTAATCACTTGCCAAATTCAACAACATCGATGAAGCCAATCACCATTTCAATGTTAAATATGCCGAAATATAGAGCTCACTTAATATCATAAATATTTTATTAAACAAATCAAATATAAAAATAATAAAAACCCTAAATTCTCTTTTATGACACTAGGGGGTAGCAGAACCGAGTGCAAGTCGGCTCGCGAGCCGGCCTCGGACTCGAGCTCGGTAACTGTTGCTCGACGAGTCCGAGCTTATCGAGCTCTGCAGGTCGAGCTCGAACACGGTTTTTGAGCTCTGAAGGCTATCGAGCTCGAGCTCGAAACATTCGTCCGGACTCGACTCCGGCTCGACGTGTAGCTCGACAGCGAGAAATCCAAATCGCGGGCGCGGGAAATTCCAAATCGCGTGAGCGGAAATTGGAAATCCTAAACATCGACCGCTCTTGAGACGCTCAGGTGGACCAGACGAGATCTCTTGCTCGAATGAGCAGCTCGATCTCGAGTCTATGCGAGGCTGCGACGCGCGATGGGGGGGGGGGGGGGGGGGGGGGCGGACGAGATCTTGAGTCAAGATACTGTTTTTGCTAGACGATGCTGCGGCGACGGATCGACGCGGGAAGCGGGTTGGTGACGATCCTGCGGCTTGAGACGCTCGGCAGACGAGATCTCCCGCTCGACGAGCACTCGAGACGAACGATCGCGGAAGAGGAAGCGGACAGGACTCAACGCGAAGAGGAAGCGACGGACTTCGATCGCCGAAGGACGAGCAGCACTACGCGATCGCGGAAGAGAGCGACGGACGACGAACGTCCACGACGGAGACTCGATCTCCCGCTCGACGACTGTGCTTTCTCTTTGCCCGAGTCGAGCTCGACTCGAGTTCGAGCTCGAGCTCCGAGCTTGATTTTCGACGACTGAGCTCGACTTCGAACAAACCTTCCGACTTCGAAGCTTTCAGACTCGACTCATTTGCACCCCTATTGGACACTGCGTCTGAACATTTAACAGTCAATATAAAAAATGATAATAAATAATAATACTAAAGTCAGTCAAACTTCACAAACCGAAGAAACGAATAACTCACTGGTTTGGAAGCCTATTGATCAAAGAGAAACGAATAATCCAGCCGTCCATTTCTCTCGATAAGGCCGACTTCCCCCGCAGAACGTCCCGAATTCCCGTCGTCATCTCGAGCTTACCCCATAACATCGCCATCCCTTCCAGCAGATAAATAAAATAATAAAAACATAGAAAAAATAACTTGCCTCGTAAGTTTCTTTGCGTTTCATTTCATTGCATTTTCGGATACATTTAGCCTCATCCTTCCTCTATTTTATGGAACGGACAAAGTCCACCTTAAACCGAGCGCCTATCTCGAAAAACTAGCAAAGCAGGCAGCCTATTGCTCAGCATGGCCTCTGCGATGCTCGCCGGAGACGGGAATGCAGAGGCTGGCAACGGGAAGGCGGCGGCGGGGGAAAGAAGGGATCGTCACGTTTTTGGCGGAAATGGGAATTATGTGAAAGGGGCTGGTGGGTGATTGGCGAAGGGATTGGAGGAAAGTGGAAGAAGTGCTTATGATGAATTGTGTTGCCGTTCTTTCCTGATGTGCCGGCGGAGCACGCGGGAGACTTTTAAAGGCCTGCAGGGATGTGTTTGTTGCGTGAAGATAGAACCGGTCAATCCGCCGGCGAACCAGGTCCAGTTCGCCATGCCTTATTTATGTTATCAACTATTCAAAACTGCGCATATGGACGTGAGTAGTGGCTATGATTCAATAATCTCGCTTCCTCTCATGTTA
>NW_021386940.1:143999-150665 GCF_001605985.2 Dendrobium catenatum | reverse complement strand
AGATTTAGAACCACACGCATCTGATTTCAAAATTAATCTTTTTTAAAAAAATCTTCTTAGATTTCTATGGGAAAAGTTAAAGAATGATTGTCTTTATTATATTAGAAGAATTATCATTGAAAGGTGTTATCTCCCTTTGGGGAGATACATCCTTCTTTGATAAGGCTTTGGATATGAATTCGACAATTATACTTCTTGAATATCATAACTGGATATTTAGTTGAACTTTACCTTCTCCCCTCGGGACCATGTGAGGTTCTCTTTAGAATCTAGTCATGATATTCAAGATGAGTTTCATAATTTAAGTCTGAATACCGTTATGAAATTGTATTTTCATCCTTCGGGGTAGGGTGATATACTTTTTCGAACAAGTTGATTCGACCTCTAGAATTAGAATTCAATCTAAATTTTAAAATCCCCAAAGAAAACTAATATTTTTCAAAACCTGTTTTCAAAATTCCACCAACAATGGTGGGATTGGAAACCAAAGGATTAGATCAAGATCATATTAGATCAAGATTAGTAATATATCAAAGAACAATCATAAATGTAAAAATAATGGAACATGTATTAGATCAAGATCATATTAGATCTCTTAGGGATAATACTAACCCTTTAGTATATAGAATTCATCAGAATATTAGTAGTCCTACGATCCAAGCTAATAATTTTGAATTAAAACCTATCATAACTCAAATGGTTCAAAATTTCCAATTTTAGGGAACTCTTGTTGAAGATCATAATTTACACTTAGCCAACTTTTTTAGAATTTTGTACAATATTTAAGTATATTTAAGTATAACTCATGTTGAAAATGTGGTTAAATTCTTTACCCCAAGGCTCTATAACTACTTGGAATCACTTGGCTCATAAGTTCGTTACTAATTATCTCCCCCTCAAAGACTGCCAACCTTAAAAATTATATCACTTCTTTTACCCAGTTTAAAGGATAATAAAATTATGAGAGTTGGGAACAATTCAAAGAAATGCTTACAAAATTCCCTCACAATGCTTTATTGATTGGTTAGTTATTCAAACATTTTATAATGGAATAGTAATATCTCTAAGAACAATCATAAATGCTATAATTAGAGGATTATTAATGTATAAGCTATTTGAGAAATCATATGAATTGATAGAGGAAATAATTACTAAATATTTTCAATGGCCTGTTAATGGGGTAAATCCTAAGAATGCAACAAGAATTTATGAATTTGAATCTTTTGCATATTAACTATAAGAGTTGGAGTAATTTCTTAAAATTAAGCATGATAGAAGTAAATTTGGGATTAGGAATTGAATCAATCATGTAATTAAAAGATGAAAATTTAATTGAAGATAGCAATGTGCAAGGTATTAAAAATATTAATTTGAATGGAAGATAAAATAATCACTACTCTAATTCATAACATCAATGTTCGAGGGATCATCCTAATTTTAATTGGTAAAATAGTGTTGCTTAGAATAGTCAATGGAATTCTAGTCAAAATAATCAAGGAGTAAATATGTACAATCCTCAACAACGTGCTATTAATTTTAAATATACATATAATCTAGGATTTAATCAAAGTAATTATTTTCAAAGTAAAAAATTACGATTGAAGGACATAGAGATATAGTTAGGAACTTAATTACAAAATCAAGCTACTTCTATTAAAATTTTGAAAACCCAATTAAGTGAGCTTGCAATATAAGTCAGTAGTAGACCTCTTAGATTATTAACAAGAAATACTGAAGTTAACCCAAATGAAAAAGAAAAATATCCAAGTGATAATCTTTTGATGATTGGTAGCAATATATCCCAGCCAAATTGATAAATCTAGGTAAGTCTAACTAAATACTATAAACTTTGTGTTGTATGGGAGGCAATACAGCCTTTAATTTTTGTGTGCTAGGTAGATTAGATTTAGCAATAATGATCTTTAATAAGATTTAAAAAAAACTAAGAGAGTGAAAGAAGCACTGCAGCATTGATTATAGTGTCATAGTGCTAGTCCGTGCCACAATAATTTAAAAATCAAATTTGGGCACCTATGTGCCTGTAAAATTTATTAAAAAGGTAAGTTATTTTGATTTTTAATACTTAAATATCCTTCTTAAGTGCATTGCTTCGGAGTGTATCCCTTTCCTTTCTTGAATTTTATAGCAATGGTGAAAAGAAGCAAAAGCATTCATCCTCAAAAAGAAGCAAAGTATGCTTAATGAATGAAGATTCATTCTCTATTATAAACATCTAGAATTCTATAATAATTGATAAACTTCATGAATTTAGAAATAAAGTTTATGGAGATACTAAAATCTGTAATGTAGAAATGAAAAAGATGTTTGCATGTGAAGTTTTAGATACTCAAGATGTCTTGCTTTTTTATTATATGAAGAAATATTACCATAGAAAACTTAAATCTAGATGGACTGGCCCATTTACTCTCATTAGAATATATCTTAATAGTTTCATAAGGATTCAAGAATAATAGACTTTTCACATCTATAAGGTTAATGGTCATATAGATTGAAACCTTATCAATGAGAAGAACTAAGAGAAAAAAAAAACCTGAATATGCATATAAGGAGTTTTCATTTTCTATGTATTTTAATATATGTGTGAATGTTACTCTTATTTTATTATATGTCTTTTCTTTAAGGGAGATTTCAAAAATAAGAAGGATTGTTATAGTAATGTAATGACAAGAGTTATGGCTATAAGAGCCAATGTATTGTGATGTTTGGAGTGGTGCTTAAAGCACAAGTTATCTTGTATCTTATGTTTTGTTTCAAGTATCACATGATTTATAATTTTCTATCACTCACATGAAAGCATGTGTTATTATTAATGTTAAGGTTTGTTGTAATTTACATTTGATTAAATTCCCCTTATAATTAAATTTCTTTATTGTCTTCCCTTAATATCTCTACATTCTGATTATTTAAATAACTGTGATAAAAACGATAATTAAAAGTTATGTAAACTTAGGATAATAATTAAATCCTATATCTGAGTGCAAATGAATACTACTTTATAATTCTTAGATTGGAAAAAATCAATAATTAACTTAAATAACTTAAATTATTGACATAATTTAAATTTATAAGTTATCCATTTATATATTGATCTTTGAATTAAAGATGAATAAGTAAGGTTAAAGAATAGATATGAGTAGATTAAAATTAAAAATCATATCAACTTAAATTTAGAATTAGCAATCTTATTTGTTACAAATCTGGATTCAAGGATTATAATTTTGATAATAACAAACATTTTTAGCATTCCTATTTCTCTACTACTATTACTACTACACATCTATTTTCGTAGCCTTATCTACTAACTTTTCAGGTACATAAGGTCAATTACATTTTAAGCCAGATCAAGATTGGGTAAATTATGACTGAATTAGTCTATAACATTAATTCTAGTTTTTTTTTTTTTTTTACTTTTTCTTGAGTCAAATATAATAAGGTGGATCCTGATGCTAGGTAATCTTGCACATGCACACTCAAGAGGAGAAATTATGCAAGTTTAAGAGTTTTTCTATTTTTGATCATATCGTACAGGACAATAAAAAATTATCTTGGATAATCAGTTAAAAATATAAACCCTAATTAGAATATTAGTGTCAAGTCAACCAGATTAAGCAAATCATCCTTGACAATCTTCACATCGTCCTAGACGATATACTCAAATCAAAAATTCTCAAACACCAAACTCATGTAGACAAGATTTTATTTTTAGAATTTTATTCTAATCATATAGGATGATCCCATATCATCCTGGATGATTCATTGCAATCATGCCAAAATTAGTTAGATGATTAAAGAAAGTAATTAAAGTTAGATTGATTTATCATATCATCATGAACAATCGTAGGATTGTTCTAGACGGTTAGTAAGAAAAAACTTAATCTTCTCCTGAATCACCTAAACATCCTGAACTATCTACTGGATGATCAGTTATAATTCTTCATTGCCTAGATGTTTTTGTTGGATGACCCAAACTATGTGTTGGATGATAATCATTAGATTTAAACTAATCATACTAGACAATCAAAGCATCATTCTGGATAATCAGTTATATTTCTTCATCATCCAACAAGGATTTTCTGGACATCCCAAAATATCAAATGGATGATTTGTATGATTTTGAACTAATCATACTGGATAATGTCCACATTGTCCTAGATGATCAGAATAAATAATTTTTCAAATTGTACAGCACACCCAAATCATCCTAACTAGATGGACTAAAATACACTGATCATACAAGACAATCTGTTAATTATCTTGGATAATCTTTGAATGCAAGTTGCAAATTAGGGCAATTTTTAATGCCTTCTTTATAAGATCTCATATTTGTTAATGAGAGGATCTTTTACTATTGCCCTGACTTGAGAGAGATTAGAGAAGGAAAGGGAGAGCTTGGAGAGAGAAAGAGAGAGAGGGAGAGAGAGAGAGAATCTTGTGAGGGGAAGTTTGTGAGGTGTTTAGAAATGTTGCTCCAAGCAAGGATTCAAGTTGTCTTCTTCATTCATCATTCTTGGCTCCTTTGTGGCTCTAGGGAGGTCTTCGTTAGCATTAGATAAAGGTTCTCTACCTGCTTTAAGAGGAAGAAAAAGGAGTTTGAGTTCCGCTTCATCGGGGTTAGTGAAAAGGAGTTTGTAAAGGCTTCTTTGCCTTACTGTGAGACCAAAAGGAGAGTCACTGTGTTTTAGTGCAATACTTGGAGGAGAAGCTCTGGGTAGTGGATGTAGGTCAAGTTGACTGAACCACTATAAAATATGGTGTCTTCTTTCTATATTATCATGCACTTTATTTTCTACATATTAATTTCCATGGTTGATTGTGTTTGTTTTAAAATATTTAAAAAGGTTTCAAAAAGATTTTTGTTTTCTGTTTAAGAATTTTTAAAACTACCAATTCACCCCTCCCCTATAGGTTAGCCTCTGGCTAGTTCATAAGGGCATAACAACCCTAATAAACTTTTATTATTAAATTATTACATTAAACTCATTAAGATTGTAAGTAGATTTTAAGCAAAAATGACATTCAAAATCATTATTTATGTACTCCACAAAAATAAAAAGGAGAATAAAAGTTTTAAAAAGAAATAAAATGAAAAGAAGAAAAAAAATGAGTATAATAAAAAAATTGTATCATATAAAAGCTTAAAATCTAACAATAATCATATACTTAATGTCATAAAAGATAAGATAGTTGAAATAGTACAAATGCTGGTGAACTTATGAAATTTCAATTTTACCTACAAACACATCTAATCATTAAGTTTCATTATTCAATTCAGAATAAAAAAAGTCAATAATTATATCCATAACATATAAATTCAAATTAAACAATAATAAGGATGACTAATTAGGATAATTATTAGTATTTTCCAGACTAGAATAATATCATTATTTATTTCTACTAATTCTAGATTGTGATATATTATCCAATATTTTAGTAATTTTAAATTATCTTTTTTTACTTTGGTTATTTGAGTAATCAAAATTATAATTTCTTTATTTGCACAAGGACAAGTAATAGTTTAAGCTTGGCAAAATTTGATAAGTATAATTTATTTATTATTTTATATGTTTTACTTTTATTGAATATGCGTTGTTTTTTTTTTTTTTGTACAGAAAAAACTCAAAAATGATAGAAATTCTAAGGAGCCCACAATGTTGTGGCATCCAACAAAACTACATCATAGCGGCCTTCAACACCACCAAGGTGCCCTAATTCTAAAATTATTGCACTGAGTTCTCTATTTATAAGCTATAGTGGCAACATAGATAATGTTGTAGTAGTATCAGTACCGTGGCATTAGAAAGTCAGCTTAGCTGTGCTGGATTCTCTATTTTTAAATGTTGTAGAGACAAAATTTCTTATGCTTTGAGGCAATTTTTTGACATTTGGGTGTCGCAATGCTCAATTGTGCACAACTCCATGGTGTTATAGTTGTAAATTCTAAGGGTTACATTCTATCAGTGAAGAGATGTGAGTATTCACTAAGTAACCAATCAACGTCAGTAAGCACAACAGTGGTGTAGATGTTTCAATGCCAAGATGCTAGTTCACTTTAAGGGCATCAATCTTCCAAGCACTTGAATGCCAGGTTACCTTTTTTGTTTTTTTCCTATAAATAGTAGGTTTGGATATGAGTTCTAAATTAAATTTTTGGAATGACTTAGAAGAATTAATACAAAATATACCTCTTGAA
Organism: Dendrobium catenatum; assembly: GCF_001605985.2. NCBI lineage: Eukaryota > Viridiplantae > Streptophyta > Magnoliopsida > Asparagales > Orchidaceae > Dendrobium > Dendrobium catenatum. Next base: position 144,454 of record NW_021386940.1, on the reverse strand, counting down.
GAAAGAGTTTTTATTGGAGGAGATTTAAATGGACATGTTGGTAGAGAGGTAGATGATTTTAAAAGCATTCATGGTGGCCATGGATTTGGAACGACGAATGAAGGTGGAAAGACCATATTGGATTTTTGTTTAGCTTATGATTTTTTAATTGCTAATACCTTATTTAAGAAAAGGAATGAGCATCTCATCACTTATATAAATGGATATAATACAACCCAGATTGATTATTTTCTTATTAGAAAATTAAATCGTTTAGATTGCAAAGATTGTAAAGTTATTCCAAGTGAAAATTTATGTACCCAACATCGATTATTAGTTTTGGACTTTAAGATAAAGGGGCATAAAATAAAAAATAAAGTAAAACAATTTTCTAGGATTAAATGGGGGCATTTAAAGAATATTAACAAAAATATTTTTGAGAATAAGATTTTAGATCTTAAGGTTTTGTCTGTGCA